>NW_027364548.1:0-210641 GCF_046119375.1 Phyllobates terribilis
TCTCCGCATTGCAAGGTGCAATTCTGAAATTTTTTGCTTTTTCCTGCTCCTCTTAGCATGATAAAGAAGATTCCAAGAGAGTGAGATGCCAGCTCCTTTCATTCAGTCAGTAGCTTCAATCATTTCTGGACGTTTTTCAATGGCAAAAATCAATGAATATTGTAAATGCACAAACAGTAATTTCTCCGCATTGCAAGGTGCAATTCTGAAATTTTTTGATTTTTCCTGCTCCTCTTAGCATGATAAAGAAGATTCAAAGAGAGTGAGATGCCAGCTCCTTTCATTCAGTCAGTAGCTTCAATCATTTCTGGACGTTTTTCAATGGCAAAAATCAATGAATATTGTAAAAGCACAAAGAGTAATTTCTCCGCATTGCAAGGTGCAATTCTGAAATTTTTTGCTTTTTCCTGCTCCTCTTAGCATGATAAAGAAGATTCAAAGAGAGTGAGATGCCAGCTCCTTTCATTCAGTCAGTAGCTTCAAACATTTCTGGTATATGAATAACATGATGTTTTTCAATGGCAAAAATCAATGAATATTGTAAATGCACAAACAGTAATTTCTCCGCATTGCAAGGTGCAATTCTGAAATTTTTTGCTTTTTCCTGCTCCTCTTAGCATGATAAAGAAGATTCAAAGAGAGTGAGATGCCAGCTCCTTTCATTCAGTCAGTAGCTTCAAACATTTCTGGTATATGAATAACGATGTTTTTCAATGGCAAAAATCAATGAATATTGTAAATGCACAAACAGTAATTTCTCCGCATTGCAAGGTGCAAGTCTGAAATTTTTTGCTTTTTCCTGCTCCTCTTAGCATGATAAAGAAGATTCAAAGAGAGTGAGATGCCAGCTACTTTCATTCAGTCAGTAGCTTCAATCATTTCTGGACGTTTTTCAATGGTAAAAATCAATGAATATTGTAAATGCACAAACAGTAATTTCTCCACATTGCAAGGTGCAATTCTGAAATTTTTTGCTTTTTCCTGCTCCTATTAGCATGATAAAGAAGATTCAAAGAGAGTGAGATGCCAGCTCCTTTCATTCAGTCAGTAGCTTCAATCATTTCTGGACGTTTTTCAGTGGCAAAAATCAATGAATATTGTAAATGCACAAACAGTAATTTCTCCGCATTGCAAGGTGCAATTCTGAAATTTTTTGCTTTTTCCTGCTCCTCTTAGCATGATAAAGAAGATTCAAAGAGAGTGAGATGCCAGCTCCTTTCATTCAGTCAGTACCTTCAATCATTTCTGGACGTTTTTCAATGGCAAAAATCAATGAATATTGTAAATGCACAAACAGTAATTTCTCCGCATTGCAAGGTGCAATTCTGAAATTTTTTGCTTTTTCCCGCTCCTCTTAGCATGATAAAGAAGATTCAAAGAGAGTGAGGTGCCAGCTCCTTTCATTCAGTCAGTAGCTTCAAACATTTCTGGTATATGAATAACATGTTTTTCAATGGCAAAAATCAATGAATATTGTAAATGCACAAACAGTAATTTCTCCGCATTGCAAGGTGCAATTCTGAAATTTTTTGATTTTTCCTGCTCCTCTTAGCATGATAAAGAAGATTCAAAGAGAGTGAGATGCCAGCTCCTTTCATTCAGTCAGTAGCTTCAATCATTTCTGGACGTTTTTCAATGGCAAAAATCAATGAATATTGTAAATGCACAAACAGTAATTTCTCCGCATTGCAAGGTGCAATTCTGAAATTTTTTGCTTTTTCCTGCTCCTCTTAGCATGATAAAGAAGATTCCAAGAGAGTGAGATGCCAGCTCCTTTCATTCAGTCAGTAGCTTCAATCATTTCTGGACGTTTTTCAATGGCAAAAATCAATGAATATTGTAAATGCACAAACAGTAATTTCTCCGCATTGCAAGGTGCAATTCTGAAATTTTTTGCTTTTTCCTGCTCCTCTTAGCATGATAAAGAAGATTCAAAGAGAGTGAGATGCCAGCTCCTTTCATTCAGTCAGTAGCTTCAAACATTTCTGGTATATGAATAACATGATGTTTTTCAATGGCAAAAATCAATGAATATTGTAAATGCACAAACAGTAATTTCTCCGCATTGCAAGGTGCAAGTCTGAAATTTTTTGCTTTTTCCTGCTCCTCTTAGCATGATAAAGAAGATTCAAAGAGAGTGAGATGCCAGTTACTTTCATTCAGTCAGTAGCTTCAATCATTTCTGGTCGTTTTTCAATGGTAAAAATCAATGAATATTGTAAATGCACAAACAGTAATTTCTCCACATTGCAAGGTGCAATTCTGAAATTTTTTGCTTTTTCCTGCTCCTCTTAGCATGATAAAGAAGATTCAAAGAGAGTGAGATGCCAGCTCCTTTCATTCAGTCAGTAGCTTCAAACATTTCTGGTATATGAATAACATGATGTTTTTCAATGGCAAAAATCAATGAATATTGTAAATGCACAAACAGTAATTTCTCCGCATTGCAAGGTGCAATTCTGAAATTTTTTGCTTTTTCCTGCTCCTCTTAGCATGATAAAGAAGATTCAAAGAGAGTGAGATGCCAGCTCCTTTCATTCAGTCAGTAGCTTCAAACATTTCTGGTATATGAATAACATGATGTTTTTCAATGGCAAAAATCAATGAATATTGTAAATGCACAAACAGTAATTTCTCCGCATTGCAAGGTGCAATTCTGAAATTTTTTGCTTTTTCCTGCTCCTCTTAGCATGATAAAGAAGATTCAAAGAGAGTGAGATGCCAGCTCCTTTCATTCAGTCAGTAGCTTCAATCATTTCTGGATGTTTTTCAATGGCAAAAATCAATGAATATTGTAAATGCACAAACAGTAATTTCTCCGCATTGCAAGGTGCAATTCTGAAATTTTTTGCTTTTTCCTGCTCCTCTTAGCATGATAAAGAAGATTCAAAGAGAGTGAGATGTCAGCTCCTTTCATTCAGTCAGTAGCTTCAAACATTTCTGGTATATGAATAACATGATGTTTTTCAATGGCAAAAATCAATGAATATTGTAAATGCACAAACAGTAATTTCTCCGCATTGCAAGGTGCAATTCTGAAATTTTTTGCTTTTTCCTGCTCCTCTTAGCATGATAAAGAAGATTCAAAGAGAGTGAGATGCCAGCTCCTTTCATTCAGTCAGTAGCTTCAAACATTTCTGGTATATGAATAACATGATGTTTTTCAATGGCAAAAATCAATGAATATTGTAAATGCACAAACAGTAATTTCTCCGCATTGCAAGGTGCAAGTCTGAAATTTTTTTGCTTTTTCCTGCTCCTCTTAGCATGATAAAGAAGATTCAAAGAGAGTGAGATGCCAGCTACTTTCATTCAGTCAGTAGCTTCAATCATTTCTGGACGTTTTTCAATGGTAAAAATCAATGAATATTGTAAATGCACAAACAGTAATTTCTCCACATTGCAAGGTGCAATTCTGAAATTTTTTGCTTTTTCCTGCTCCTCTTAGCATGATAAAGAAGATTCAAAGAGAGTGAGATGCCAGCTCCTTTCATTCAGTCAGTAGCTTCAAACATTTCTGGTATATGAATAACATGATGTTTTTCAATGGCAAAAATCAATGAATATTGTAAATGCACAAACAGTAATTTCTCCGCATTGCAAGGTGCAATTCTGAAATTTTTTGCTTTTTCCTGCTCCTCTTAGCATGATAAAGAAGATTCAAAGAGAGTGAGATGCCAGCTCCTTTCATTCAGTCAGTAGCTTCAAACATTTCTGGTATATGAATAACATGATGTTTTTCAATGGCAAAAATCAATGAATATTGTAAATGCACAAACAGTAATTTCTCCGCATTGCAAGGTGCAAGTCTGAAATTTTTTGCTTTTTCCTGCTCCTCTTAGCATGATAAAGAAGATTCAAAGAGAGTGAGATGCCAGCTACTTTCATTCAGTCAGTAGCTTCAATCATTTCTGGACGTTTTTCAATGGTAAAAATCAATGAATATTGTAAATGCACAAACAGTAATTTCTCCACATTGCAAGGTGCAATTCTGAAATTTTTTGCTTTTTCCTGCTCCTCTTAGCATGATAAAGAAGATTCAAAGAGAGTGAGATGCCAGCTCCTTTCATTCAGTCAGTAGCTTCAAACATTTCTGGTATATGAATAACATGATGTTTTTCAATGGCAAAAATCAATGAATATTGTAAATGCACAAACAGTAATTTCTCCGCATTGCAAGGTGCAATTCTGAAATTTTTTGCTTTTTCCTGCTCCTCTTAGCATGATAAAGAAGATTCAAAGAGAGTGAGATGCCAGCTCCTTTCATTCAGTCAGTAGCTTCAATCATTTCTGGATGTTTTTCAATGGCAAAAATCAATGAATATTGTAAATGCACAAACTGTAATTTCTCCGCATTGCAAGGTGCAATTCTGAAATTTTTTGCTTTTTCCTGCTCCTCTTAGCATGATAAAGAAGATTCAAAGAGAGTGAGATGCCAGCTCCTTTCATTCAGTCAGTAGCTTCAATCATTTCTGGACGTTTTTCAATGGCAAAAACCAATGAATATTGTAAATGCACAAACAGTAATTTCTCCGCATTGCAAGGTGCAATTCTGAAATTTTTTGCTTTTTCCTGCTCCTCTTAGCATGATAAAGAAGATTCAAAGAGAGTGAGATGCCAGCTCCTTTCATTCAGTCAGTACCTTCAATCATTTCTGGACGTTTTTCAATGGCAAAAATCAATGAATATTGTAAATGCACAAACAGTAATTTCTCCGCATTGCAAGGTGCAATTCTGAAATTTTTTGCTTTTTCCCGCTCCTCTTAGCATGATAAAGAAGATTCAAAGAGAGTGAGGTGCCAGCTCCTTTCATTCAGTCAGTAGCTTCAAACATTTCTGGTATATGAATAACATGTTTTTCAATGGCAAAAATCAATGAATATTGTAAATGCACAAACAGTAATTTCTCCGCATTGCAAGGTGCAATTCTGAAATTTTTTGCTTTTTCCTGCTCCTCTTAGCATGATAAAGAAGATTCAAAGAGAGTGAGATGCCAGCTCCTTTCATTCAGTCAGTAGCTTCAATCATTTCTGGACGTTTTTCAATGGCAAAAATCAATGAATATTGTAAATGCACAAACAGTAATTTCTCCGCATTGCAAGGTGCAATTCTGAAATTTTTTGCTTTTTCCTGCTCCTCTTAGCATGATAAAGAAGATTCAAAGAGAGTGAGATGTCAGCTCCTTTCATTCAGTCAGTAGCTTCAAACATTTCTGGTATATGAATAACATGATGTTTTTCAATGGCAAAAATCAATGAATATTGTAAATGCACAAACAGTAATTTCTCCGCATTGCAAGGTGCAATTCTGAAATTTTTTGCTTTTTCCTGCTCCTCTTAGCATGATAAAGAAGATTCAAAGAGAGTGAGATGCCAGCTCCTTTCGTTCAGTCAGTAGCTTCAATCATTTCTGGACGTTTTTCAATGGCAAAAACCAATGAATATTGTAAATGCACAAACAGTAATTTCTCCGCATTGCAAGGTGCAATTCTGAAATTTTTTGCTTTTTCCTGCTCCTCTTAGCATGATAAAGAAGATTCAAAGAGAGTGAGATGCCAGCTCCTTTCATTCAGTCAGTACCTTCAATCATTTCTGGACGTTTTTCAATTGCAAAAATCAATGAATATTGTAAATGCACAAACTAATTTCTCCGCATTGCAAGGTGCAATTCTGAAATTTTTTGCTTTTTCCCGCTCCTCTTAGCATGATAAAGAAGATTCAAAGAGAGTGAGGTGCCAGCTCCTTTCATTCAGTCAGTAGCTTCAAACATTTCTGGTATATGAATAACATGTTTTTCAATGGCAAAAATCAATGAATATTGTAAATGCACAAACAGTAATTTCTCCGCATTGCAAGGTGCAATTCTGAAATTTTTTGCTTTTTCCTGCTCCTCTTAGCATGATAAAGAAGATTCAAAGAGAGTGAGATGCCAGCTCCTTTCATTCAGTCAGTAGCTTCAATCATTTCTGGACGTTTTTCAATGGCAAAAATCAATGAATATTGTAAATGCACAAACAGTAATTTCTCCGCATTGCAAGGTGCAATTCTGAAATTTTTTGCTTTTTCCTGCTCCTCTTAGCATGATAAAGAAGATTCAAAGAGAGTGAGATGTCAGCTCCTTTCATTCAGTCAGTAGCTTCAAACATTTCTGGTATATGAATAACATGATGTTTTTCAATGGCAAAAATCAATGAATATTGTAAATGCACAAACAGTAATTTCTCCGCATTGCAAGGTGCAATTCTGAAATTTTTTGCTTTTTCCTGCTCCTCTTAGCATGATAAAGAAGATTCAAAGAGAGTGAGATGCCAGCTCCTTTCATTCAGTCAGTAGCTTCAATCATTTCTGGATGTTTTTCAATGGCAAAAATCAATGAATATTGTAAATGCACAAACAGTAATTTCTCCGCATTGCAAGGTGCAATTCTGAAATTTTTTGCTTTTTCCTGCTCCTCTTAGCATGATAAAGAAGATTCAAAGAGAGTGAGATGCCAGCTCCTTTCATTCAGTCAGTAGCTTCAATCATTTCTGGACGTTTTTCAATGGCAAAAATCAATGAATATTGTAAATGCACAAACAGTAATTTCTCCGCATTGCAAGGTGCAATTCTGAAATTTTTTGCTTTTTCCTGCTCCTCTTAGCATGATAAAGAAGATTCAAAGAGAGTGAGATGTCAGCTCCTTTCATTCAGTCAGTAGCTTCAAACATTTCTGGTATATGAATAACATGATGTTTTTCAATGGCAAAAATCAATGAATATTGTAAATGCACAAACAGTAATTTCTCCGCATTGCAAGGTGCAATTCTGAAATTTTTTGCTTTTTCCTGCTCCTCTTAGCATGATAAAGAAGATTCAAAGAGAGTGAGATGCCAGCTACTTTCATTCAGTCAGTAGCTTCAATCATTTCTGGACGTTTTTCAATGGTAAAAATCAATGAATATTGTAAATGCACAAACAGTAATTTCTCCACATTGCAAGGTGCAATTCTGAAATTTTTTGCTTTTTCCTGCTCCTCTTAGCATGATAAAGAAGATTCAAAGAGAGTGAGATGCCAGCTCCTTTCATTCAGTCAGTAGCTTCAAACATTTCTGGTATATGAATAACATGATGTTTTTCAATGGCAAAAATCAATGAATATTGTAAATGCACAAACAGTAATTTCTCCGCATTGCAAGGTGCAATTCTGAAATTTTTTGCTTTTTCCTGCTCCTCTTAGCATGATAAAGAAGATTCAAAGAGAGTGAGATGCCAGCTCCTTTCATTCAGTCAGTAGCTTCAATCATTTCTGGATGTTTTTCAATGGCAAAAATCAATGAATATTGTAAATGCACAAACTGTAATTTCTCCGCATTGCAAGGTGCAATTCTGAAATTTTTTGCTTTTTCCTGCTCCTCTTAGCATGATAAAGAAGATTCAAAGAGAGTGAGATGCCAGCTCCTTTCATTCAGTCAGTAGCTTCAATCATTTCTGGACGTTTTTCAATGGCAAAAACCAATGAATATTGTAAATGCACAAACAGTAATTTCTCCGCATTGCAAGGTGCAATTCTGAAATTTTTTGCTTTTTCCTGCTCCTCTTAGCATGATAAAGAAGATTCAAAGAGAGTGAGATGCCAGCTCCTTTCATTCAGTCAGTACCTTCAATCATTTCTGGACGTTTTTCAATGGCAAAAATCAATGAATATTGTAAATGCACAAACAGTAATTTCTCCGCATTGCAAGGTGCAATTCTGAAATTTTTTGCTTTTTCCCGCTCCTCTTAGCATGATAAAGAAGATTCAAAGAGAGTGAGGTGCCAGCTCCTTTCATTCAGTCAGTAGCTTCAAACATTTCTGGTATATGAATAACATGTTTTTCAATGGCAAAAATCAATGAATATTGTAAATGCACAAACAGTAATTTCTCCGCATTGCAAGGTGCAATTCTGAAATTTTTTGCTTTTTCCTGCTCCTCTTAGCATGATAAAGAAGATTCAAAGAGAGTGAGATGCCAGCTCCTTTCATTCAGTCAGTAGCTTCAATCATTTCTGGACGTTTTTCAATGGCAAAAATCAATGAATATTGTAAATGCACAAACAGTAATTTCTCCGCATTGCAAGGTGCAATTCTGAAATTTTTTGCTTTTTCCTGCTCCTCTTAGCATGATAAAGAAGATTCAAAGAGAGTGAGATGTCAGCTCCTTTCATTCAGTCAGTAGCTTCAAACATTTCTGGTATATGAATAACATGATGTTTTTCAATGGCAAAAATCAATGAATATTGTAAATGCACAAACAGTAATTTCTCCGCATTGCAAGGTGCAATTCTGAAATTTTTTGCTTTTTCCTGCTCCTCTTAGCATGATAAAGAAGATTCAAAGAGAGTGAGATGCCAGCTCCTTTCGTTCAGTCAGTAGCTTCAATCATTTCTGGACGTTTTTCAATGGCAAAAACCAATGAATATTGTAAATGCACAAACAGTAATTTCTCCGCATTGCAAGGTGCAATTCTGAAATTTTTTGCTTTTTCCTGCTCCTCTTAGCATGATAAAGAAGATTCAAAGAGAGTGAGATGCCAGCTCCTTTCATTCAGTCAGTACCTTCAATCATTTCTGGACGTTTTTCAATGGCAAAAATCAATGAATATTGTAAATGCACAAACTAATTTCTCCGCATTGCAAGGTGCAATTCTGAAATTTTTTGCTTTTTCCCGCTCCTCTTAGCATGATAAAGAAGATTCAAAGAGAGTGAGGTGCCAGCTCCTTTCATTCAGTCAGTAGCTTCAAACATTTCTGGTATATGAATAACATGTTTTTCAATGGCAAAAATCAATGAATATTGTAAATGCACAAACAGTAATTTCTCCGCATTGCAAGGTGCAATTCTGAAATTTTTTGCTTTTTCCTGCTCCTCTTAGCATGATAAAGAAGATTCAAAGAGAGTGAGATGCCAGCTCCTTTCATTCAGTCAGTAGCTTCAATCATTTCTGGACGTTTTTCAATGGCAAAAATCAATGAATATTGTAAATGCACAAACAGTAATTTCTCCGCATTGCAAGGTGCAATTCTGAAATTTTTTGCTTTTTCCTGCTCCTCTTAGCATGATAAAGAAGATTCAAAGAGAGTGAGATGTCAGCTCCTTTCATTCAGTCAGTAGCTTCAAACATTTCTGGTATATGAATAACATGATGTTTTTCAATGGCAAAAATCAATGAATATTGTAAATGCACAAACAGTAATTTCTCCGCATTGCAAGGTGCAATTCTGAAATTTTTTGCTTTTTCCTGCTCCTCTTAGCATGATAAAGAAGATTCAAAGAGAGTGAGATGCCAGCTCCTTTCATTCAGTCAGTAGCTTCAATCATTTCTGGATGTTTTTCAATGGCAAAAATCAATGAATATTGTAAATGCACAAACAGTAATTTCTCCGCATTGCAAGGTGCAATTCTGAAATTTTTTGCTTTTTCCTGCTCCTCTTAGCATGATAAAGAAGATTCAAAGAGAGTGAGATGCCAGCTCCTTTCATTCAGTCAGTAGCTTCAATCATTTCTGGACGTTTTTCAATGGCAAAAATCAATGAATATTGTAAATGCACAAACAGTAATTTCTCCGCATTGCAAGGTGCAATTCTGAAATTTTTTGCTTTTTCCTGCTCCTCTTAGCATGATAAAGAAGATTCAAAGAGAGTGAGATGTCAGCTCCTTTCATTCAGTCAGTAGCTTCAAACATTTCTGGTATATGAATAACATGATGTTTTTCAATGGCAAAAATCAATGAATATTGTAAATGCACAAACAGTAATTTCTCCGCATTGCAAGGTGCAATTCTGAAATTTTTTGCTTTTTCCTGCTCCTCTTAGCATGATAAAGAAGATTCAAAGAGAGTGAGATGCCAGCTCCTTTCATTCAGTCAGTAGCTTCAATCATTTCTGGATGTTTTTCAATGGCAAAAATCAATGAATATTGTAAATGCACAAACAGTAATTTCTCCGCATTGCAAGGTGCAATTCTGAAATTTTTTGCTTTTTCCTGCTCCTCTTAGCATGATAAAGAAGATTCAAAGAGAGTGAGATGCCAGCTCCTTTCGTTCAGTCAGTAGCTTCAATCATTTCTGGACGTTTTTCAATGGCAAAAATCATTGAATATTATAAATGCACAAACAGTAATTTCTCCGCATTGCAAGGTGCAATTCTGAAATTTTTTACTTTTTCCTGCTCCTCTTAGCATGATAAAGAAGATTCAAAGAGAGTGAGATGCCAGCTCCTTTCATTCAGTCAGTAGCTTCAATCATTTCTGGTATATGAATAACATGATGTTTTTCAATGGCAAAAATCAATGAATATTGTAAATGCACAAACAGTAATTTCTCCGCATTGCAAGGTGCAATTCTGAAATTTTTTGCTTTTTCCTGCTCCTCTTAGCATGATAAAGAAGATTCAAAGAGAGTGAGATGCCAGCTCCTTTCATTCAGTCAGTAGCTTCAAACATTTCTGGTATATGAATAACATGATGTTTTTCAATGGCAAAAATCAATGAATATTGTAAATGCACAAACAGTAATTTCTCCGCATTGCAAGGTGCAAGTCTGAAATTTTTTGCTTTTTCCTGCTCCTCTTAGCATGATAAAGAAGATTCAAAGAGAGTGAGATGCCAGCTACTTTCATTCAGTCAGTAGCTTCAATCATTTCTGGACGTTTTTCAATGGTAAAAATCAATGAATATTGTAAATGCACAAACAGAAATTTCTCCACATTGCAAGGTGCAATTCTGAAATTTTTTGCTTTTTCCTGCTCCTCTTAGCATGATAAAGAAGATTCAAAGAGAGTGAGATGCCAGCTCCTTTCATTCAGTCAGTAGCTTCAAACATTTCTGGTATATGAATAACATGATGTTTTTCAATGGCAAAAATCAATGAATATTGTAAATGCACAAACAGTAATTTCTCCACATTGCAAGGTGCAATTCTGAAATTTTTTGCTTTTTCCTGCTCCTCTTAGCATGATAAAGAAGATTCAAAGAGAGTGAGATGCCAGCTCCTTTCATTCAGTCAGTAGCTTCAAACATTTCTGGTATATGAATAACATGATGTTTTTCAATGGCAAAAATCAATGAATATTGTAAATGCACAAACAGTAATTTCTCCGCATTGCAAGGTGCAATTCTGAAATTTTTTGCTTTTTCCTGCTCCTCTTAGCATGATAAAGAAGATTCAAAGAGAGTGAGATGCCAGCTCCTTTCATTCAGTCAGTAGCTTCAATCATTTCTGGACGTTTTTCAATGGCAAAAATCAATGAATATTGTAAATGCACAAACAGTAATTTCTCCGCATTGCAAGGTGCAATTCTGAAATTTTTTGCTTTTTCCTGCTCCTCTTAGCATGATAAAGAAGATTCAAAGAGAGTGAGATGTCAGCTCCTTTCATTCAGTCAGTAGCTTCAAACATTTCTGGTATATGAATAACATGATGTTTTTCAATGGCAAAAATCAATGAATATTGTAAATGCACAAACAGTAATTTCTCCGCATTGCAAGGTGCAATTCTGAAATTTTTTGCTTTTTCCTGCTCCTCTTAGCATGATAAAGAAGATTCAAAGAGAGTGAGATGCCAGCTCCTTTCATTCAGTCAGTAGCTTCAATCATTTCTGGACGTTTTTCAATGGCAAAAATCAATGAATATTGTAAATGCACAAACAGTAATTTCTCCGCATTGCAAGGTGCAATTCTGAAATTTTTTGCTTTTTCCTGCTCCTCTTAGCATGATAAAGAAGATTCAAAGAGAGTGAGATGCCAGCTCCTTTCGTTCAGTCAGTAGCTTCAATCATTTCTGGACGTTTTTCAATGGCAAAAATCATTGAATATTATAAATGCACAAACAGTAATTTCTCCGCATTGCAAGGTGCAATTCTGAAATTTTTTACTTTTTCCTGCTCCTCTTAGCATGATAAAGAAGATTCAAAGAGAGTGAGATGCCAGCTCCTTTCATTCAGTCAGTAGCTTCAATCATTTCTGGTATATGAATAACATGATGTTTTTCAATGGCAAAAATCAATGAATATTGTAAATGCACAAACAGTAATTTCTCCGCATTGCAAGGTGCAATTCTGAAATTTTTTGCTTTTTCCTGCTCCTCTTAGCATGATAAAGAAGATTCAAAGAGAGTGAGATGCCAGCTCCTTTCATTCAGTCAGTAGCTTCAATCATTTCTGGACGTTTTTCAATGGCAAAAATCAATGAATATTGTAAATGCACAAACAGTAATTTCTCCGCATTGCAAGGTGCAATTCTGAAATTTTTTGCTTTTTCCTGCTCCTCTTAGCATGATAAACAAGATTCAAAGAGAGTGAGATGCCAGCTCCTTTCATTCAGTCAGTAGCTTCAATCATTTCTGGACGTTTTTCAATGGCAAAAATCAATGAATATTGTAAATGCACAAACAGTAATTTCTCCGCATTGCAAGGTGCAATTCTGAAATTTTTTGCTTTTTCCTGCTCCTCTTAGCATGATAAAGAAGATTCAAAGAGAGTGAGATGCCAGCTCCTTTCATTCAGTCAGTAGCTTCACACATTTCTGGTATATGAATAACATGATGTTTTTCAATGGCAAAAATCAATGAATATTGTAAATGCACAAACAGTAATTTCTCCGCATTGCAAGGTGCAAGTCTGAAATTTTTTGCTTTTTCCTGCTCCTCTTAGTATGATAAAGAAGATTCAAAGAGAGTGAGATGCCAGCTCCTTTCATTCAGTCAGTAGCTTCAATCATTTCTGGATGTTTTTCAATGGCAAAAATCAATGAATATTGTAAATGCACAAACTGTAATTTCTCCGTATTGCAAAGTGCAATTCTGAAATTTTTTGCTTTTTCCTGCTCCTCTTAGCATGATAAAGAAGATTCAAAGAGAGTGAGATGCCAGCTCCTTTCATTCAGTCAGTAGCTTCAATCATTTCTGGACGTTTTTCAATGGCAAAAATCAATGAATATTGTAAATGCACAAACAGTAATTTCTCCGCATTGCAAGGTGCAATTCTGAAATTTTTTGCTTTTTCCCGCTCCTCTTAGCATGATAAAGAAGATTCAAAGAGAGTGAGGTGCCAGCTCCTTTCATTCAGTCAGTAGCTTCAAACATTTCTGGTATATGAATAACATGTTTTTCAATGGCAAAAATCAATGAATATTGTAAATGCACAAACAGTAATTTCTCCACATTGCAAGGTGCAATTCTGAAATTTTTTGATTTTTCCTGCTCCTCTTAGCATGATAAAGAAGATTCAAAGAGAGTGAGATGCCAGCTCCTTTCATTCAGTCAGTAGCTTCAATCATTTCTGGATGTTTTTCAATGGCAAAAATCAATGAATATTGTAAATGCACAAACAGTAATTTCTCCGCATTGCAAGGTGCAATTCTGAAATTTTTTGCTTTTTCCTGCTCCTCTTAGCATGATAAAGAAGATTCAAAGAGAGTGAGATGCCAGCTCCTTTCATTCAGTCAGTAGCTTCAAACATTTCTGGTATATGAATAACATGATGTTTTTCAATGGCAAAAATCAATGAATATTGTAAATGCACAAACAGTAATTTCTCCGCATTGCAAGGTGCAATTCTGAAATTTTTTGCTTTTTCCTGCTCCTCTTAGCATGATAAAGAAGATTCAAAGAGAGTGAGATGCCAGCTCCTTTCATTCAGTCAGTAGCTTCAAACATTTCTGGTATATGAATAACATGATGTTTTTCAATGGCAAAAATCAATGAATATTGTAAATGCACAAACAGTAATTTCTCCGCATTGCAAGGTGCAAGTCTGAAATTTTTTGCTTTTTCCTGCTCCTCTTAGCATGATAAAGAAGATTCAAAGAGAGTGAGATGCCAGCTACTTTCATTCAGTCAGTAGCTTCAATCATTTCTGGACGTTTTTCAATGGTAAAAATCAATGAATATTGTAAATGCACAAACAGTAATTTCTCCACATTGCAAGGTGCAATTCTGAAATTTTTTGCTTTTTCCTGCTCCTCTTAGCATGATAAAGAAGATTCAAAGAGAGTGAGATGCCAGCTCCTTTCATTCAGTCAGTAGCTTCAAACATTTCTGGTATATGAATAACATGATGTTTTTCAATGGCAAAAATCAATGAATATTGTAAATGCACAAACAGTAATTTCTCCGCATTGCAAGGTGCAATTCTGAAATTTTTTGCTTTTTCCTGCTCCTCTTAGCATGATAAAGAAGATTCAAAGAGAGTGAGATGCCAGCTCCTTTCATTCAGTCAGTAGCTTCAATCATTTCTGGACGTTTTTCAATGGCAAAAATCAATGAATATTGTAAATGCACAAACAGTAATTTCTCCGCATTGCAAGGTGCAATTCTGAAATTTTTTGCTTTTTCCTGCTCCTCTTAGCATGATAAAGAAGATTCAAAGAGAGTGAGATGTCAGCTCCTTTCATTCAGTCAGTAGCTTCAAACATTTCTGGTATATGAATAACATGATGTTTTTCAATGGCAAAAATCAATGAATATTGTAAATGCACAAACAGTAATTTCTCCGCATTGCAAGGTGCAATTCTGAAATTTTTTGCTTTTTCCTGCTCCTCTTAGCATGATAAAGAAGATTCAAAGAGAGTGAGATGCCAGCTCCTTTCGTTCAGTCAGTAGCTTCAATCATTTCTGGACGTTTTTCAATGGCAAAAACCAATGAATATTGTAAATGCACAAACAGTAATTTCTCCGCATTGCAAGGTGCAATTCTGAAATTTTTTGCTTTTTCCTGCTCCTCTTAGCATGATAAAGAAGATTCAAAGAGAGTGAGATGCCAGCTCCTTTCATTCAGTCAGTACCTTCAATCATTTCTGGACGTTTTTCAATGGCAAAAATCAATGAATATTGTAAATGCACAAACTAATTTCTCCGCATTGCAAGGTGCAATTCTGAAATTTTTTGCTTTTTCCCGCTCCTCTTAGCATGATAAAGAAGATTCAAAGAGAGTGAGGTGCCAGCTCCTTTCATTCAGTCAGTAGCTTCAAACATTTCTGGTATATGAATAACATGTTTTTCAATGGCAAAAATCAATGAATATTGTAAATGCACAAACAGTAATTTCTCCGCATTGCAAGGTGCAATTCTGAAATTTTTTGCTTTTTCCTGCTCCTCTTAGCATGATAAAGAAGATTCAAAGAGAGTGAGATGCCAGCTACTTTCATTCAGTCAGTAGCTTCAATC
The DNA here is from genome assembly GCF_046119375.1 of Phyllobates terribilis. NCBI lineage: Eukaryota > Metazoa > Chordata > Amphibia > Anura > Dendrobatidae > Phyllobates > Phyllobates terribilis. The sequence goes on from NW_027364548.1 coordinate 15,179, forward strand.
ATTTCTGGACGTTTTTCAATGGTAAAAATCAATGAATATTGTAAATGCACAAACAGTAATTTCTCCACATTGCAAGGTGCAATTCTGAAATTTTTTGCTTTTTCCTGCTCCTCTTAGCATGATAAAGAAGATTCAAAGAGAGTGAGATGCCAGCTACTTTCATTCAGTCAGTAGCTTCAATCATTTCTGGACGTTTTTCAATGGCAAAAATCAATGAATATTGTAAATGCACAAACAGTAATTTCTCCGCATTGCAAGGTGCAATTCTGAAATTTTTTGCTTTTTCCTGCTCCTCTTAGCATGATAAAGAAGATTCAAAGAGAGTGAGATGTCAGCTCCTTTCATTCAGTCAGTAGCTTCAAACATTTCTGGTATATGAATAACATGATGTTTTTCAATGGCAAAAATCAATGAATATTGTAAATGCACAAACAGTAATTTCTCCGCATTGCAAGGTGCAATTCTGAAATTTTTTGCTTTTTCCTGCTCCTCTTAGCATGATAAAGAAGATTCAAAGAGAGTGAGATGCCAGCTCCTTTCATTCAGTCAGTAGCTTCAATCATTTCTGGATGTTTTTCAATGGCAAAAATCAATGAATATTGTAAATGCACAAACAGTAATTTCTCCGCATTGCAAGGTGCAATTCTGAAATTTTTTGCTTTTTCCTGCTCCTCTTAGCATGATAAAGAAGATTCAAAGAGAGTGAGATGCCAGCTCCTTTCGTTCAGTCAGTAGCTTCAATCATTTCTGGACGTTTTTCAATGGCAAAAATCATTGAATATTATAAATGCACAAACAGTAATTTCTCCGCATTGCAAGGTGCAATTCTGAAATTTTTTACTTTTTCCTGCTCCTCTTAGCATGATAAAGAAGATTCAAAGAGAGTGAGATGCCAGCTCCTTTCATTCAGTCAGTAGCTTCAATCATTTCTGGTATATGAATAACATGATGTTTTTCAATGGCAAAAATCAATGAATATTGTAAATGCACAAACAGTAATTTCTCCGCATTGCAAGGTGCAAGTCTGAAATTTTTTGCTTTTTCCTGCTCCTCTTAGCATGATAAAGAAGATTCAAAGAGAGTGAGATGCCAGCTACTTTCATTCAGTCAGTAGCTTCAATCATTTCTGGACGTTTTTCAATGGTAAAAATCAATGAATATTGTAAATGCACAAACAGTAATTTCTCCACATTGCAAGGTGCAATTCTGAAATTTTTTGCTTTTTCCTGCTCCTCTTAGCATGATAAAGAAGATTCAAAGAGAGTGAGATGCCAGCTCCTTTCATTCAGTCAGTAGCTTCAAACATTTCTGGTATATGAATAACATGATGTTTTTCAATGGCAAAAATCAATGAATATTGTAAATGCACAAACAGTAATTTCTCCACATTGCAAGGTGCAATTCTGAAATTTTTTGCTTTTTCCTGCTCCTCTTAGCATGATAAAGAAGATTCAAAGAGAGTGAGATGCCAGCTCCTTTCATTCAGTCAGTAGCTTCAAACATTTCTGGTATATGAATAACATGATGTTTTTCAATGGCAAAAATCAATGAATATTGTAAATGCACAAACAGTAATTTCTCCGCATTGCAAGGTGCAATTCTGAAATTTTTTGCTTTTTCCTGCTCCTCTTAGCATGATAAAGAAGATTCAAAGAGAGTGAGATGCCAGCTCCTTTCATTCAGTCAGTAGCTTCAATCATTTCTGGACGTTTTTCAATGGCAAAAATCAATGAATATTGTAAATGCACAAACAGTAATTTCTCCGCATTGCAAGGTGCAATTCTGAAATTTTTTGCTTTTTCCTGCTCCTCTTAGCATGATAAAGAAGATTCAAAGAGAGTGAGATGTCAGCTCCTTTCATTCAGTCAGTAGCTTCAAACATTTCTGGTATATGAATAACATGATGTTTTTCAATGGCAAAAATCAATGAATATTGTAAATGCACAAACAGTAATTTCTCCGCATTGCAAGGTGCAATTCTGAAATTTTTTGCTTTTTCCTGCTCCTCTTAGCATGATAAAGAAGATTCAAAGAGAGTGAGATGCCAGCTCCTTTCATTCAGTCAGTAGCTTCAATCATTTCTGGACGTTTTTCAATGGCAAAAATCAATGAATATTGTAAATGCACAAACAGTAATTTCTCCGCATTGCAAGGTGCAATTCTGAAATTTTTTGCTTTTTCCTGCTCCTCTTAGCATGATAAAGAAGATTCAAAGAGAGTGAGATGCCAGCTCCTTTCGTTCAGTCAGTAGCTTCAATCATTTCTGGACGTTTTTCAATGGCAAAAATCATTGAATATTATAAATGCACAAACAGTAATTTCTCCGCATTGCAAGGTGCAATTCTGAAATTTTTTACTTTTTCCTGCTCCTCTTAGCATGATAAAGAAGATTCAAAGAGAGTGAGATGCCTGCTCCTTTCATTCAGTCAGTAGCTTCAATCATTTCTGGTATATGAATAACATGATGTTTTTCAATGGCAAAAATCAATGAATATTGTAAATGCACAAACAGTAATTTCTCCGCATTGCAAGGTGCAATTCTGAAATTTTTTGCTTTTTCCTGCTCCTCTTAGCATGATAAAGAAGATTCAAAGAGAGTGAGATGCCAGCTCCTTTCATTCAGTCAGTAGCTTCAATCATTTCTGGACGTTTTTCAATGGCAAAAATCAATGAATATTGTAAATGCACAAACAGTAATTTCTCCGCATTGCAAGGTGCAATTCTGAAATTTTTTGCTTTTTCCTGCTCCTCTTAGCATGATAAACAAGATTCAAAGAGAGTGAGATGCCAGCTCCTTTCATTCAGTCAGTAGCTTCAATCATTTCTGGACGTTTTTCAATGGCAAAAATCAATGAATATTGTAAATGCACAAACAGTAATTTCTCCGCATTGCAAGGTGCAATTCTGAAATTTTTTGCTTTTTCCTGCTCCTCTTAGCATGATAAAGAAGATTCAAAGAGAGTGAGATGCCAGCTCCTTTCATTCAGTCAGTAGCTTCAATCATTTCTGGTATATGAATAACATGATGTTTTTCAATGGCAAAAATCAATGAATATTGTAAATGCACAAACAGTAATTTCTCCGCATTGCAAGGTGCAATTCTGAAATTTTTTACTTTTTCCTGCTCCTCTTAGCATGATAAAGAAGATTCAAAGAGAGTGAGATGCCAGCTCCTTTCATTCAGTCAGTAGCTTCAATCATTTCTGGTATATGAATAACATGATGTTTTTCAATGGCAAAAATCAATGAATATTGTAAATGCACAAACAGTAATTTCTCCGCATTGCAAGGTGCAAGTCTGAAATTTTTTGCTTTTTCCTGCTCCTCTTAGCATGATAAAGAAGATTCAAAGAGAGTGAGATGCCAGCTACTTTCATTCAGTCAGTAGCTTCAATCATTTCTGGACGTTTTTCAATGGTAAAAATCAATGAATATTGTAAATGCACAAACAGTAATTTCTCCACATTGCAAGGTGCAATTCTGAAATTTTTTGCTTTTTCCTGCTCCTCTTAGCATGATAAAGAAGATTCAAAGAGAGTGAGATGCCAGCTCCTTTCATTCAGTCAGTAGCTTCAAACATTTCTGGTATATGAATAACATGATGTTTTTCAATGGCAAAAATCAATGAATATTGTAAATGCACAAACAGTAATTTCTCCACATTGCAAGGTGCAATTCTGAAATTTTTTGCTTTTTCCTGCTCCTCTTAGCATGATAAAGAAGATTCAAAGAGAGTGAGATGCGAGCTCCTTTCATTCAGTCAGTAGCTTCAAACATTTCTGGTATATGAATAACATGATGTTTTTCAATGGCAAAAATCAATGAATATTGTAAATGCACAAACAGTAATTTCTCCGCATTGCAAGGTGCAATTCTGAAATTTTTTGCTTTTTCCTGCTCCTCTTAGCATGATAAAGAAGATTCAAAGAGAGTGAGATGCCAGCTCCTTTCATTCAGTCAGTAGCTTCAATCATTTCTGGACGTTTTTCAATGGCAAAAATCAATGAATATTGTAAATGCACAAACAGTAATTTCTCCGCATTGCAAGGTGCAATTCTGAAATTTTTTGCTTTTTCCTGCTCCTCTTAGCATGATAAAGAAGATTCAAAGAGAGTGAGATGTCAGCTCCTTTCATTCAGTCAGTAGCTTCAAACATTTCTGGTATATGAATAACATGATGTTTTTCAATGGCAAAAATCAATGAATATTGTAAATGCACAAACAGTAATTTCTCCGCATTGCAAGGTGCAATTCTGAAATTTTTTGCTTTTTCCTGCTCCTCTTAGCATGATAAAGAAGATTCAAAGAGAGTGAGATGCCAGCTCCTTTCATTCAGTCAGTAGCTTCAATCATTTCTGGACGTTTTTCAATGGCAAAAATCAATGAATATTGTAAATGCACAAACAGTAATTTCTCCGCATTGCAAGGTGCAATTCTGAAATTTTTTGCTTTTTCCTGCTCCTCTTAGCATGATAAAGAAGATTCAAAGAGAGTGAGATGCCAGCTCCTTTCGTTCAGTCAGTAGCTTCAATCATTTCTGGACGTTTTTCAATGGCAAAAATCATTGAATATTATAAATGCACAAACAGTAATTTCTCCGCATTGCAAGGTGCAATTCTGAAATTTTTTACTTTTTCCTGCTCCTCTTAGCATGATAAAGAAGATTCAAAGAGAGTGAGATGCCAGCTCCTTTCATTCAGTCAGTAGCTTCAATCATTTCTGGTATATGAATAACATGATGTTTTTCAATGGCAAAAATCAATGAATATTGTAAATGCACAAACAGTAATTTCTCCGCATTGCAAGGTGCAATTCTGAAATTTTTTGCTTTTTCCTGCTCCTCTTAGCATGATAAAGAAGATTCAAAGAGAGTGAGATGCCAGCTCCTTTCATTCAGTCAGTAGCTTCAATCATTTCTGGACGTTTTTCAATGGCAAAAATCAATGAATATTGTAAATGCACAAACAGTAATTTCTCCGCATTGCAAGGTGCAATTCTGAAATTTTTTGCTTTTTCCTGCTCCTCTTAGCATGATAAACAAGATTCAAAGAGAGTGAGATGCCAGCTCCTTTCATTCAGTCAGTAGCTTCAATCATTTCTGGACGTTTTTCAATGGCAAAAATCAATGAATATTGTAAATGCACAAACAGTAATTTCTCCGCATTGCAAGGTGCAATTCTGAAATTTTTTGCTTTTTCCTGCTCCTCTTAGCATGATAAAGAAGATTCAAAGAGAGTGAGATGCCAGCTCCTTTCATTCAGTCAGTAGCTTCACACATTTCTGGTATATGAATAACATGATGTTTTTCAATGGCAAAAATCAATGAATATTGTAAATGCACAAACAGTAATTTCTCCGCATTGCAAGGTGCAAGTCTGAAATTTTTTGCTTTTTCCTGCTCCTCTTAGTATGATAAAGAAGATTCAAAGAGAGTGAGATGCCAGCTCCTTTCATTCAGTCAGTAGCTTCAATCATTTCTGGATGTTTTTCAATGGCAAAAATCAATGAATATTGTAAATGCACAAACTGTAATTTCTCCGTATTGCAAAGTGCAATTCTGAAATTTTTTGCTTTTTCCTGCTCCTCTTAGCATGATAAAGAAGATTCAAAGAGAGTGAGATGCCAGCTCCTTTCATTCAGTCAGTAGCTTCAATCATTTCTGGACGTTTTTCAATGGCAAAAATCAATGAATATTGTAAATGCACAAACAGTAATTTCTCCGCATTGCAAGGTGCAATTCTGAAATTTTTTGCTTTTTCCTGCTCCTCTTAGCATGATAAAGAAGATTCAAAGAGAGTGAGATGCCAGCTCCTTTCATTTAGTCAGTACCTTCAATCATTTCTGGACGTTTTTCAATGGCAAAAATCAATGAATATTGTAAATGCACAAACAGTAATTTCTCCGCATTGCAAGGTGCAATTCTGAAATTTTTTGCTTTTTCCCGCTCCTCTTAGCATGATAAAGAAGATTCAAAGAGAGTGAGGTGCCAGCTCCTTTCATTCAGTCAGTAGCTTCAAACATTTCTGGTATATGAATAACATGTTTTTCAATGGCAAAAATCAATGAATATTGTAAATGCACAAACAGTAATTTCTCCGCATTGCAAGGTGCAATTCTGAAATTTTTTGATTTTTCCTGCTCCTCTTAGCATGATAAAGAAGATTCAAAGAGAGTGAGATGCCAGCTCCTTTCATTCAGTCAGTAGCTTCAATCATTTCTGGATGTTTTTCAATGGCAAAAATCAATGAATATTGTAAATGCACAAACAGTAATTTCTCCGCATTGCAAGGTGCAATTCTGAAATTTTTTGCTTTTTCCTGCTCCTCTTAGCATGATAAAGAAGATTCAAAGAGAGTGAGATGCCAGCTCCTTTCATTCAGTCAGTAGCTTCAAACATTTCTGGTATATGAATAACATGATGTTTTTCAATGGCAAAAATCAATGAATATTGTAAATGCACAAACAGTAATTTCTCCGCATTGCAAGGTGCAATTCTGAAATTTTTTGCTTTTTCCTGCTCCTCTTAGCATGATAAAGAAGATTCAAAGAGAGTGAGATGCCAGCTCCTTTCATTCAGTAAGTAGCTTCAAACATTTCTGGTATATGAATAACATGATGTTTTTCAATGGCAAAAATCAATGAATATTGTAAATGCACAAACAGTAATTTCTCCGCATTGCAAGGTGCAAGTCTGAGATTTTTTGCTTTTTCCTGCTCCTCTTAGCATGATAAAGAAGATTCAAAGAGAGTGAGATGCCAGCTACTTTCATTCAGTCAGTAGCTTCAATCATTTCTGGACGTTTTTCAATGGTAAAAATCAATGAATATTGTAAATGCACAAACAGTAATTTCTCCACATTGCAAGGTGCAATTCTGAAATTTTTTGCTTTTTCCTGCTCCTCTTAGCATGATAAAGAAGATTCAAAGAGAGTGAGATGCCAGCTCCTTTCATTCAGTCAGTAGCTTCAAACATTTCTGGTATATGAATAACATGATGTTTTTCAATGGCAAAAATCAATGAATATTGTAAATGCACAAACAGTAATTTCTCCGCATTGCAAGGTGCAATTCTGAAATTTTTTGCTTTTTCCTGCTCCTCTTAGCATGATAAAGAAGATTCAAAGAGAGTGAGATGCCAGCTCCTTTCATTCAGTCAGTAGCTTCAATCATTTCTGGATGTTTTTCAATGGCAAAAATCAATAAATATTGTAAATGCACAAACTGTAATTTCTCCGCATTGCAAGGTGCAATTCTGAAATTTTTTGCTTTTTCCTGCTCCTCTTAGCATGATAAAGAAGATTCAAAGAGAGTGAGATGCCAGCTCCTTTCATTCAGTCAGTAGCTTCAATCATTTCTGGACGTTTTTCAGTGGCAAAAATCAATGAATATTGTAAATGCACAAACAGTAATTTCTCCGCATTGCAAGGTGCAATTCTGAAATTTTTTGCTTTTTCCTGCTCCTCTTAGCATGATAAAGAAGATTCAAAGAGAGTGAGATGCCAGCTCCTTTCATTCAGTCAGTACCTTCAATCATTTCTGGACGTTTTTCAATGGCAAAAATCAATGAATATTGTAAATGCACAAACAGTAATTTCTCCGCATTGCAAGGTGCAAGTCTGAAATTTTTTGCTTTTTCCTGCTCCTCTTAGCATGATAAAGAAGATTCGAAGAGAGTGAGATGCCAGCTACTTTCATTCACTCAGTAGCTTCAATCATTTCTGGACGTTTTTCAATGGTAAAAATCAATGAATATTGTAAATGCACAAACAGTAATTTCTCCACATTGCAAGGTGCAATTCTGAAATTTTTTGCTTTTTCCTGCTCCTCTTAGCATGATAAAGAAGATTCAAAGAGAGTGAGATGCCAGCTCCTTTCATTGAGTCAGTAGCTTCAAACATTTCTGGTATATGAATAACATGTTTTTCAATGGCAAAAATCAATGAATATTGTAAATGCACAAACAGTAAGTTCTCCGCATTGCAAGGTGCAAGTCTGAAATTTTTTGCTTTTTCCTGCTCCTCTTAGTATGATAAAGAAGATTCAAAGAGAGTGAGATGCCAGCTCCTTTCATTCAGTCAGTAGCTTCAATCATTTCTGGATGTTTTTCAATGGCAAAAATCAATGAATATTGTAAATGCACAAACTGTAATTTCTCCGTATTGCAAAGTGCAATTCTGAAATTTTTTGCTTTTTCCTGCTCCTCTTAGCATGATAAAGAAGATTCAAAGAGAGTGAGATGCCAGCTCCTTTCATTCAGTCAGTAGCTTCAATCATTTCTGGACGTTTTTCAATGGCAAAAATCAATGAATATTGTAAATGCACAAACAGTAATTTCTCCGCATTGCAAGGTGCAATTCTGAAATTTTTTGCTTTTTCCTGCTCCTCTTAGCATGATAAAGAAGATTCAAAGAGAGTGAGATGCCAGTTCCTTTCATTTAGTCAGTACCTTCAATCATTTCTGGACGTTTTTCAATGGCAAAAATCAATGAATATTGTAAATGCACAAACAGTAATTTCTCCGCATTGCAAGGTGCAATTCTGAAATTTTTTGCTTTTTCCCGCTCCTCTTAGCATGATAAAGAAGATTCAAAGAGAGTGAGGTGCCAGCTCCTTTCATTCAGTCAGTAGCTTCAAACATTTCTGGTATATGAATAACATGTTTTTCAATGGCAAAAATCAATGAATATTGTAAATGCACAAACAGTAATTTCTCCGCATTGCAAGGTGCAATTCTGAAATTTTTTGATTTTTCCTGCTCCTCTTAGCATGATAAAGAAGATTCAAAGAGAGTGAGATGCCAGCTCCTTTCATTCAGTCAGTAGCTTCAATCATTTCTGGATGTTTTTCAATGGCAAAAATCAATGAATATTGTAAATGCACGAACAGTAATTTCTCCGCATTGCAAGGTGCAATTCTGAAATTTTTTGCTTTTTCCTGCTCCTCTTAGCATGATAAAGAAGATTCAAAGAGAGTGAGATGCCAGCTCCTTTCATTCAGTCAGTAGCTTCAAACATTTCTGGTATATGAATAACATGATGTTTTTCAATGGCAAAAATCAATGAATATTGTAAATGCACAAACAGTAATTTCTCCGCATTGCAAGGTGCAATTCTGAAATTTTTTGCTTTTTCCTGCTCCTCTTAGCATGATAAAGAAGATTCAAAGAGAGTGAGATGCCAGCTCCTTTCATTCAGTCAGTAGCTTCAAACATTTCTGGTATATGAATAACATGATGTTTTTCAATGGCAAAAATCAATGAATATTGTAAATGCACAAACAGTAATTTCTCCGCATTGCAAGGTGCAAGTCTGAGATTTTTTGCTTTTTCCTGCTCCTCTTAGCATGATAAAGAAGATTCAAAGAGAGTGAGATGCCAGCTACTTTCATTCAGTCAGTAGCTTCAATCATTTCTGGACGTTTTTCAATGGTAAAAATCAATGAATATTGTAAATGCACAAACAGTAATTTCTCCACATTGCAAGGTGCAATTCTGAAATTTTTTGCTTTTTCCTGCTCCTCTTAGCATGATAAAGAAGATTCAAAGAGAGTGAGATGCCAGCTCCTTTCATTCAGTCAGTAGCTTCAAACATTTCTGGTATATGAATAACATGATGTTTTTCAATGGCAAAAATCAATGAATATTGTAAATGCACAAACAGTAATTTCTCCGCATTGCAAGGTGCAATTCTGAAATTTTTTGCTTTTTCCTGCTCCTCTTAGCATGATAAAGAAGATTCAAAGAGAGTGAGATGTCAGCTCCTTTCATTCAGTCAGTAGCTTCAAACATTTCTGGTATATGAATAACATGATGTTTTTCAATGGCAAAAATCAATGAATATTGTAAATGCACAAACAGTAATTTCTCCGCATTGCAAGGTGCAATTCTGAAATTTTTTGCTTTTTCCTGCTCCTCTTAGCATGATAAAGAAGATTCAAAGAGAGTGAGATGCCAGCTCCTTTCATTCAGTCAGTAGCTTCAATCATTTCTGGATGTTTTTCAATGGCAAAAATCAATGAATATTGTAAATGCACAAACAGTAATTTCTCCGCATTGCAAGGTGCAATTCTGAAATTTTTTGCTTTTTCCTGCTCCTCTTAGCATGATAAAGAAGATTCAAAGAGAGTGAGATGCCAGCTTGTTTCATTCAGTCAGTAGCTTCAATCATTTCTGGACGTTTTTCAATGGCAAAAATCAATGAATATTGTAAATGCACAAACAGTAATTTCTCCGCATTGCAAGGTGCAATTCTGAAATTTTTTGCTTTTTCCTGCTCCTCTTAGCATGATAAAGAAGATTCAAAGAGAGTGAGATGTCAGCTCCTTTCATTCAGTCAGTAGCTTCAAACATTTCTGGTATATGAATAACATGATGTTTTTCAATGGCAAAAATCAATGAATATTGTAAATGCACAAACAGTAATTTCTCCGCATTGCAAGGTGCAATTCTGAAATTTTTTGCTTTTTCCTGCTCCTCTTAGCATGATAAAGAAGATTCAAAGAGAGTGAGATGCCAGCTCCTTTCATTCAGTCAGTAGCTTCAATCATTTCTGGATGTTTTTCAATGGCAAAAATCAATGAATATTGTAAATGCACAAACAGTAATTTCTCCGCATTGCAAGGTGCAATTCTGAAATTTTTTGCTTTTTCCTGCTCCTCTTAGCATGATAAAGAAGATTCAAAGAGAGTGAGATGCCAGCTCCTTTCGTTCAGTCAGTAGCTTCAATCATTTCTGGACGTTTTTCAATGGCAAAAATCATTGAATATTATAAATGCACAAACAGTAATTTCTCCGCATTGCAAGGTGCAATTCTGAAATTTTTTACTTTTTCCTGCTCCTCTTAGCATGATAAAGAAGATTCAAAGAGAGTGAGATGCCAGCTCCTTTCATTCAGTCAGTAGCTTCAATCATTTCTGGTATATGAATAACATGATGTTTTTCAATGGCAAAAATCAATGAATATTGTAAATGCACAAACAGTAATTTCTCCGCATTGCAAGGTGCAATTCTGAAATTTTTTGCTTTTTCCTGCTCCTCTTAGCATGATAAAGAAGATTCAAAGAGAGTGAGATGCCAGCTCCTTTCATTCAGTCAGTAGCTTCAAACATTTCTGGTATATGAATAACATGATGTTTTTCAATGGCAAAAATCAATGAATATTGTAAATGCACAAACAGTAATTTCTCCGCATTGCAAGGTGCAAGTCTGAAATTTTTTGCTTTTTCCTGCTCCTCTTAGCATGATAAAGAAGATTCAAAGAGAGTGAGATGCCAGCTACTTTCATTCAGTCAGTAGCTTCAATCATTTCTGGACGTTTTTCAATGGTAAAAATCAATGAATATTGTAAATGCACAAACAGTAATTTCTCCACATTGCAAGGTGCAATTCTGAAATTTTTTGCTTTTTCCTGCTCCTCTTAGCATGATAAAGAAGATTCAAAGAGAGTGAGATGCCAGCTCCTTTCATTCAGTCAGTAGCTTCAAACATTTCTGGTATATGAATAACATGATGTTTTTCAATGGCAAAAATCAATGAATATTGTAAATGCACAAACAGTAATTTCTCCACATTGCAAGGTGCAATTCTGAAATTTTTTGCTTTTTCCTGCTCCTCTTAGCATGATAAAGAAGATTCAAAGAGAGTGAGATGCCAGCTCCTTTCATTCAGTCAGTAGCTTCAAACATTTCTGGTATATGAATAACATGATGTTTTTCAATGGCAAAAATCAATGAATATTGTAAATGCACAAACAGTAATTTCTCCGCATTGCAAGGTGCAATTCTGAAATTTTTTGCTTTTTCCTGCTCCTCTTAGCATGATAAAGAAGATTCAAAGAGAGTGAGATGCCAGCTCCTTTCATTCAGTCAGTAGCTTCAATCATTTCTGGACGTTTTTCAATGGCAAAAATCAATGAATATTGTAAATGCACAAACAGTAATTTCTCCGCATTGCAAGGTGCAATTCTGAAATTTTTTGCTTTTTCCTGCTCCTCTTAGCATGATAAAGAAGATTCAAAGAGAGTGAGATGTCAGCTCCTTTCATTCAGTCAGTAGCTTCAAACATTTCTGGTATATGAATAACATGATGTTTTTCAATGGCAAAAATCAATGAATATTGTAAATGCACAAACAGTAATTTCTCCGCATTGCAAGGTGCAATTCTGAAATTTTTTGCTTTTTCCTGCTCCTCTTAGCATGATAAAGAAGATTCAAAGAGAGTGAGATGCCAGCTCCTTTCATTCAGTCAGTAGCTTCAATCATTTCTGGACGTTTTTCAATGGCAAAAATCAATGAATATTGTAAATGCACAAACAGTAATTTCTCCGCATTGCAAGGTGCAATTCTGAAATTTTTTGCTTTTTCCTGCTCCTCTTAGCATGATAAAGAAGATTCAAAGAGAGTGAGATGCCAGCTCCTTTCGTTCAGTCAGTAGCTTCAATCATTTCTGGACGTTTTTCAATGGCAAAAATCATTGAATATTATAAATGCACAAACAGTAATTTCTCCGCATTGCAAGGTGCAATTCTGAAATTGTTTACTTTTTCCTGCTCCTCTTAGCATGATAAAGAAGATTCAAAGAGAGTGAGATGCCAGCTCCTTTCATTCAGTCAGTAGCTTCAATCATTTCTGGTATATGAATAACATGATGTTTTTCAATGGCAAAAATCAATGAATATTGTAAATGCACAAACAGTAATTTCTCCGCATTGCAAGGTGCAATTCTGAAATTTTTTGCTTTTTCCTGCTCCTCTTAGCATGATAAAGAAGATTCAAAGAGAGTGAGATGCCAGCTCCTTTCATTCAGTCAGTAGCTTCAATCATTTCTGGACGTTTTTCAATGGCAAAAATCAATGAATATTGTAAATGCACAAACAGTAATTTCTCCGCATTGCAAGGTGCAATTCTGAAATTTTTTGCTTTTTCCTGCTCCTCTTAGCATGATAAACAAGATTCAAAGAGAGTGAGATGCCAGCTCCTTTCATTCAGTCAGTAGCTTCAATCATTTCTGGACGTTTTTCAATGGCAAAAATCAATGAATATTGTAAATGCACAAACAGTAATTTCTCCGCATTGCAAGGTGCAATTCTGAAATTTTTTGCTTTTTCCTGCTCCTCTTAGCATGATAAAGAAGATTCAAAGAGAGTGAGATGCCAGCTCCTTTCATTCAGTCAGTAGCTTCACACATTTCTGGTATATGAATAACATGATGTTTTTCAATGGCAAAAATCAATGAATTTTGTAAATGCACAAACAGTAATTTCTCCGCATTGCAAGGTGCAAGTCTGAAATTTTTTGCTTTTTCCTGCTCCTCTTAGTATGATAAAGAAGATTCAAAGAGAGTGAGATGCCAGCTCCTTTCATTCAGTCAGTAGCTTCAATCATTTCTGGATGTTTTTCAATGGCAAAAATCAATGAATATTGTAAATGCACAAACTGTAATTTCTCCGTATTGCAAAGTGCAATTCTGAAATTTTTTGCTTTTTCCTGCTCCTCTTAGCATGATAAAGAAGATTCAAAGAGAGTGAGATGCCAGCTCCTTTCATTCAGTCAGTAGCTTCAATCATTTCTGGACGTTTTTCAATGGCAAAAATCAATGAATATTGTAAATGCACAAACAGTAATTTCTCCGCATTGCAAGGTGCAATTCTGAAATTTTTTGCTTTTTCCTGCTCCTCTTAGCATGATAAAGAAGATTCAAAGAGAGTGAGATGCCAGCTCCTTTCATTTAGTCAGTACCTTCAATCATTTCTGGACGTTTTTCAATGGCAAAAATCAATGAATATTGTAAATGCACAAACAGTAATTTCTCCGCATTGCAAGGTGCAATTCTGAAATTTTTTGCTTTTTCCCGCTCCTCTTAGCATGATAAAGAAGATTCAAAGAGAGTGAGGTGCCAGCTCCTTTCATTCAGTCAGTAGCTTCAAACATTTCTGGTATATGAATAACATGTTTTTCAATGGCAAAAATCAATGAATATTGTAAATGCACAAACAGTAATTTCTCCGCATTGCAAGGTGCAATTCTGAAATTTTTTGATTTTTCCTGCTCCTCTTAGCATGATAAAGAAGATTCAAAGAGAGTGAGATGCCAGCTCCTTTCATTCAGTCAGTAGCTTCAATCATTTCTGGATGTTTTTCAATGGCAAAAATCAATGAATATTGTAAATGCACAAACAGTAATTTCTCCGCATTGCAAGGTGCAATTCTGAAATTTTTTGCTTTTTCCTGCTCCTCTTAGCATGATAAAGAAGATTCAAAGAGAGTGAGATGCCAGCTCCTTTCATTCAGTCAGTAGCTTCAAACATTTCTGGTATATGAATAACATGATGTTTTTCAATGGCAAAAATCAATGAATATTGTAAATGCACAAACAGTAATTTCTCCGCATTGCAAGGTGCAATTCTGAAATTTTTTGCTTTTTCCTGCTCCTCTTAGCATGATAAAGAAGATTCAAAGAGAGTGAGATGCCAGCTCCTTTCATTCAGTCAGTAGCTTCAAACATTTCTGGTATATGAATAACATGATGTTTTTCAATGGCAAAAATCAATGAATATTGTAAATGCACAAACAGTAATTTCTCCGCATTGCAAGGTGCAAGTCTGAAATTTTTTGCTTTTTCCTGCTCCTCTTAGCATGATAAAGAAGATTCAAAGAGAGTGAGATGCCAGCTACTTTCATTCAGTCAGTAGCTTCAATCATTTCTGGACGTTTTTCAATGGTAAAAATCAATGAATATTGTAAATGCACAAACAGTAATTTCTCCACATTGCAAGGTGCAATTCTGAAATTTTTTGCTTTTTCCTGCTCCTCTTAGCATGATAAAGAAGATTCAAAGAGAGTGAGATGCCAGCTCCTTTCATTCAGTCAGTAGCTTCAAACATTTCTGGTATATGAATAACATGATGTTTTTCAATGGCAAAAATCAATGAATATTGTAAATGCACAAACAGTAATTTCTCCGCATTGCAAGGTGCAATTCTGAAATTTTTTGCTTTTTCCTGCTCCTCTTAGCATGATAAAGAAGATTCAAAGAGAGTGAGATGCCAGCTCCTTTCATTCAGTCAGTAGCTTCAATCATTTCTGGATGTTTTTCAATGGCAAAAATCAATGAATATTGTAAATGCACAAACTGTAATTTCTCCGCATTGCAAGGTGCAATTCTGAAATTTTTTGCTTTTTCCTGCTCCTCTTAGCATGATAAAGAAGATTCAAAGAGAGTGAGATGCCAGCTCCTTTCATTCAGTCAGTAGCTTCAATCATTTCTGGACGTTTTTCAATGGCAAAAACCAATGAATATTGTAAATGCACAAACAGTAATTTCTCCGCATTGCAAGGTGCAATTCTGAAATTTTTTGCTTTTTCCTGCTCCTCTTAGCATGATAAAGAAGATTCAAAGAGAGTGAGATGCCAGCTCCTTTCATTCAGTCAGTACCTTCAATCATTTCTGGACGTTTTTCAATGGCAAAAATCAATGAATATTGTAAATGCACAAACAGTAATTTCTCCGCATTGCAAGGTGCAATTCTGAAATTTTTTGCTTTTTCCCGCTCCTCTTAGCATGATAAAGAAGATTCAAAGAGAGTGAGGTGCCAGCTCCTTTCATTCAGTCAGTAGCTTCAAACATTTCTGGTATATGAATAACATGTTTTTCAATGGCAAAAATCAATGAATATTGTAAATGCACAAACAGTAATTTCTCCGCATTGCAAGGTGCAATTCTGAAATTTTTTGCTTTTTCCTGCTCCTCTTAGCATGATAAAGAAGATTCAAAGAGAGTGAGATGCCAGCTCCTTTCATTCAGTCAGTAGCTTCAATCATTTCTGGACGTTTTTCAATGGCAAAAATCAATGAATATTGTAAATGCACAAACAGTAATTTCTCCGCATTGCAAGGTGCAATTCTGAAATTTTTTGCTTTTTCCTGCTCCTCTTAGCATGATAAAGAAGATTCAAAGAGAGTGAGATGTCAGCTCCTTTCATTCAGTCAGTAGCTTCAAACATTTCTGGTATATGAATAACATGATGTTTTTCAATGGCAAAAATCAATGAATATTGTAAATGCACAAACAGTAATTTCTCCGCATTGCAAGGTGCAATTCTGAAATTTTTTGCTTTTTCCTGCTCCTCTTAGCATGATAAAGAAGATTCAAAGAGAGTGAGATGCCAGCTCCTTTCGTTCAGTCAGTAGCTTCAATCATTTCTGGACGTTTTTCAATGGCAAAAACCAATGAATATTGTAAATGCACAAACAGTAATTTCTCCGCATTGCAAGGTGCAATTCTGAAATTTTTTGCTTTTTCCTGCTCCTCTTAGCATGATAAAGAAGATTCAAAGAGAGTGAGATGCCAGCTCCTTTCATTCAGTCAGTACCTTCAATCATTTCTGGACGTTTTTCAATGGCAAAAATCAATGAATATTGTAAATGCACAAACTAATTTCTCCGCATTGCAAGGTGCAATTCTGAAATTTTTTGCTTTTTCCCGCTCCTCTTAGCATGATAAAGAAGATTCAAAGAGAGTGAGGTGCCAGCTCCTTTCATTCAGTCAGTAGCTTCAAACATTTCTGGTATATGAATAACATGTTTTTCAATGGCAAAAATCAATGAATATTGTAAATGCACAAACAGTAATTTCTCCGCATTGCAAGGTGCAATTCTGAAATTTTTTGCTTTTTCCTGCTCCTCTTAGCATGATAAAGAAGATTCAAAGAGAGTGAGATGCCAGCTCCTTTCATTCAGTCAGTAGCTTCAATCATTTCTGGACGTTTTTCAATGGCAAAAATCAATGAATATTGTAAATGCACAAACAGTAATTTCTCCGCATTGCAAGGTGCAATTCTGAAATTTTTTGCTTTTTCCTGCTCCTCTTAGCATGATAAAGAAGATTCAAAGAGAGTGAGATGTCAGCTCCTTTCATTCAGTCAGTAGCTTCAAACATTTCTGGTATATGAATAACATGATGTTTTTCAATGGCAAAAATCAATGAATATTGTAAATGCACAAACAGTAATTTCTCCGCATTGCAAGGTGCAATTCTGAAATTTTTTGCTTTTTCCTGCTCCTCTTAGCATGATAAAGAAGATTCAAAGAGAGTGAGATGCCAGCTCCTTTCATTCAGTCAGTAGCTTCAATCATTTCTGGATGTTTTTCAATGGCAAAAATCAATGAATATTGTAAATGCACAAACAGTAATTTCTCCGCATTGCAAGGTGCAATTCTGAAATTTTTTGCTTTTTCCTGCTCCTCTTAGCATGATAAAGAAGATTCAAAGAGAGTGAGATGCCAGCTCCTTTCATTCAGTCAGTAGCTTCAATCATTTCTGGACGTTTTTCAATGGCAAAAATCAATGAATATTGTAAATGCACAAACAGTAATTTCTCCGCATTGCAAGGTGCAATTCTGAAATTTTTTGCTTTTTCCTGCTCCTCTTAGCATGATAAAGAAGATTCAAAGAGAGTGAGATGTCAGCTCCTTTCATTCAGTCAGTAGCTTCAAACATTTCTGGTATATGAATAACATGATGTTTTTCAATGGCAAAAATCAATGAATATTGTAAATGCACAAACAGTAATTTCTCCGCATTGCAAGGTGCAATTCTGAAATTTTTTGCTTTTTCCTGCTCCTCTTAGCATGATAAAGAAGATTCAAAGAGAGTGAGATTCCAGCTCCTTTCATTCAGTCAGTAGCTTCAATCATTTCTGGATGTTTTTCAATGGCAAAAATCAATGAATATTGTAAATGCACAAACAGTAATTTCTCCGCATTGCAAGGTGCAATTCTGAAATTTTTTGCTTTTTCCTGCTCCTCTTAGCATGATAAAGAAGATTCAAAGAGAGTGAGATGCCAGCTCCTTTCGTTCAGTCAGTAGCTTCAATCATTTCTGGACGTTTTTCAATGGCAAAAATCATTGAATATTATAAATGCACAAACAGTAATTTCTCCGCATTGCAAGGTGCAATTCTGAAATTTTTTACTTTTTCCTGCTCCTCTTAGCATGATAAAGAAGATTCAAAGAGAGTGAGATGCCAGCTCCTTTCATTCAGTCAGTAGCTTCAATCATTTCTGGTATATGAATAACATGATGTTTTTCAATGGCAAAAATCAATGAATATTGTAAATGCACAAACAGTAATTTCTCCGCATTGCAAGGTGCAATTCTGAAATTTTTTGCTTTTTCCTGCTCCTCTTAGCATGATAAAGAAGATTCAAAGAGAGTGAGATGCCAGCTCCTTTCATTCAGTCAGTAGCTTCAAACATTTCTGGTATATGAATAACATGATGTTTTTCAATGGCAAAAATCAATGAATATTGTAAATGCACAAACAGTAATTTCTCCGCATTGCAAGGTGCAAGTCTGAAATTTTTTGCTTTTTCCTGCTCCTCTTAGCATGATAAAGAAGATTCAAAGAGAGTGAGATGCCAGCTACTTTCATTCAGTCAGTAGCTTCAATCATTTCTGGACGTTTTTCAATGGTAAAAATCAATGAATATTGTAAATGCACAAACAGTAATTTCTCCACATTGCAAGGTGCAATTCTGAAATTTTTTGCTTTTTCCTGCTCCTCTTAGCATGATAAAGAAGATTCAAAGAGAGTGAGATGCCAGCTCCTTTCATTCAGTCAGTAGCTTCAAACATTTCTGGTATATGAATAACATGATGTTTTTCAATGGCAAAAATCAATGAATATTGTAAATGCACAAACAGTAATTTCTCCACATTGCAAGGTGCAATTCTGAAATTTTTTGCTTTTTCCTGCTCCTCTTAGCATGATAAAGAAGATTCAAAGAGAGTGAGATGCCAGCTCCTTTCATTCAGTCAGTAGCTTCAAACATTTCTGGTATATGAATAACATGATGTTTTTCAATGGCAAAAATCAATGAATATTGTAAATGCACAAACAGTAATTTCTCCGCATTGCAAGGTGCAATTCTGAAATTTTTTGCTTTTTCCTGCTCCTCTTAGCATGATAAAGAAGATTCAAAGAGAGTGAGATGCCAGCTCCTTTCATTCAGTCAGTAGCTTCAATCATTTCTGGACGTTTTTCAATGGCAAAAATCAATGAATATTGTAAATGCACAAACAGTAATTTCTCCGCATTGCAAGGTGCAATTCTGAAATTTTTTGCTTTTTCCTGCTCCTCTTAGCATGATAAAGAAGATTCAAAGAGAGTGAGATGTCAGCTCCTTTCATTCAGTCAGTAGCTTCAAACATTTCTGGTATATGAATAACATGATGTTTTTCAATGGCAAAAATCAATGAATATTGTAAATGCACAAACAGTAATTTCTCCGCATTGCAAGGTGCAATTCTGAAATTTTTTGCTTTTTCCTGCTCCTCTTAGCATGATAAAGAAGATTCAAAGAGAGTGAGATGCCAGCTCCTTTCATTCAGTCAGTAGCTTCAATCATTTCTGGACGTTTTTCAATGGCAAAAATCAATGAATATTGTAAATGCACAAACAGTAATTTCTCCGCATTGCAAGGTGCAATTCTGAAATTTTTTGCTTTTTCCTGCTCCTCTTAGCATGATAAAGAAGATTCAAAGAGAGTGAGATGCCAGCTCCTTTCGTTCAGTCAGTAGCTTCAATCATTTCTGGACGTTTTTCAATGGCAAAAATCATTGAATATTATAAATGCACAAACAGTAATTTCTCCGCATTGCAAGGTGCAATTCTGAAATTTTTTACTTTTTCCTGCTCCTCTTAGCATGATAAAGAAGATTCAAAGAGAGTGAGATGCCAGCTCCTTTCATTCAGTCAGTAGCTTCAATCATTTCTGGTATATGAATAACATGATGTTTTTCAATGGCAAAAATCAATGAATATTGTAAATGCACAAACAGTAATTTCTCCGCATTGCAAGGTGCAATTCTGAAATTTTTTGCTTTTTCCTGCTCCTCTTAGCATGATAAAGAAGATTCAAAGAGAGTGAGATGCCAGCTCCTTTCATTCAGTCAGTAGCTTCAATCATTTCTGGACGTTTTTCAATGGCAAAAATCAATGAATATTGTAAATGCACAAACAGTAATTTCTCCGCATTGCAAGGTGCAATTCTGAAATTTTTTGCTTTTTCCTGCTCCTCTTAGCATGATAAACAAGATTCAAAGAGAGTGAGATGCCAGCTCCTTTCATTCAGTCAGTAGCTTCAATCATTTCTGGACGTTTTTCAATGGCAAAAATCAATGAATATTGTAAATGCACAAACAGTAATTTCTCCGCATTGCAAGGTGCAATTCTGAAATTTTTTGCTTTTTCCTGCTCCTCTTAGCATGATAAAGAAGATTCAAAGAGAGTGAGATGCCAGCTCCTTTCATTCAGTCAGTAGCTTCACACATTTCTGGTATATGAATAACATGATGTTTTTCAATGGCAAAAATCAATGAATATTGTAAATGCACAAACAGTAATTTCTCCGCATTGCAAGGTGCAAGTCTGAAATTTTTTGCTTTTTCCTGCTCCTCTTAGTATGATAAAGAAGATTCAAAGAGAGTGAGATGCCAGCTCCTTTCATTCAGTCAGTAGCTTCAATCATTTCTGGATGTTTTTCAATGGCAAAAATCAATGAATATTGTAAATGCACAAACTGTAATTTCTCCGTATTGCAAAGTGCAATTCTGAAATTTTTTGCTTTTTCCTGCTCCTCTTAGCATGATAAAGAAGATTCAAAGAGAGTGAGATGCCAGCTCCTTTCATTCAGTCAGTAGCTTCAATCATTTCTGGACGTTTTTCAATGGCAAAAATCAATGAATATTGTAAATGCACAAACAGTAATTTCTCCGCATTGCAAGGTGCAATTCTGAAATTTTTTGCTTTTTCCTGCTCCTCTTAGCATGATAAAGAAGATTCAAAGAGAGTGAGATGCCAGCTCCTTTCATTTAGTCAGTACCTTCAATCATTTCTGGACGTTTTTCAATGGCAAAAATCAATGAATATTGTAAATGCACAAACAGTAATTTCTCCGCATTGCAAGGTGCAATTCTGAAATTTTTTGCTTTTTCCCGCTCCTCTTAGCATGATAAAGAAGATTCAAAGAGAGTGAGGTGCCAGCTCCTTTCATTCAGTCAGTAGCTTCAAACATTTCTGGTATATGAATAACATGTTTTTCAATGGCAAAAATCAATGAATATTGTAAATGCACAAACAGTAATTTCTCCGCATTGCAAGGTGCAATTCTGAAATTTTTTGATTTTTCCTGCTCCTCTTAGCATGATAAAGAAGATTCAAAGAGAGTGAGATGCCAGCTCCTTTCATTCAGTCAGTAGCTTCAATCATTTCTGGATGTTTTTCAATGGCAAAAATCAATGAATATTGTAAATGCACAAACAGTAATTTCTCCGCATTGCAAGGTGCAATTCTGAAATTTTTTGCTTTTTCCTGCTCCTCTTAGCATGATAAAGAAGATTCAAAGAGAGTGAGATGCCAGCTCCTTTCATTCAGTCAGTAGCTTCAAACATTTCTGGTATATGAATAACATGATGTTTTTCAATGGCAAAAATCAATGAATATTGTAAATGCACAAACAGTAATTTCTCCGCATTGCAAGGTGCAATTCTGAAATTTTTTGCTTTTTCCTGCTCCTCTTAGCATGATAAAGAAGATTCAAAGAGAGTGAGATGCCAGCTCCTTTCATTCAGTCAGTAGCTTCAAACATTTCTGGTATATGAATAACATGATGTTTTTCAATGGCAAAAATCAATGAATATTGTAAATGCACAAACAGTAATTTCTCCGCATTGCAAGGTGCAAGTCTGAGATTTTTTGCTTTTTCCTGCTCCTCTTAGCATGATAAAGAAGATTCAAAGAGAGTGAGATGCCAGCTACTTTCATTCAGTCAGTAGCTTCAATCATTTCTGGACGTTTTTCAATGGTAAAAATCAATGAATATTGTAAATGCACAAACAGTAATTTCTCCACATTGCAAGGTGCAATTCTGAAATTTTTTGCTTTTTCCTGCTCCTCGTAGCATGATAAAGAAGATTCAAAGAGAGTGAGATGCCAGCTCCTTTCATTCAGTCAGTAGCTTCAAACATTTCTGGTATATGAATAACATGATGTTTTTCAATGGCAAAAATCAATGAATATTGTAAATGCACAAACAGTAATTTCTCCGCATTGCAAGGTGCAATTCTGAAATTTTTTGCTTTTTCCTGCTCCTCTTAGCATGATAAAGAAGATTCAAAGAGAGTGAGATGCCAGCTCCTTTCATTCAGTCAGTAGCTTCAATCATTTCTGGATGTTTTTCAATGGCAAAAATCAATAAATATTGTAAATGCACAAACTGTAATTTCTCCGCATTGCAAGGTGCAATTCTGAAATTTTTTGCTTTTTCCTGCTCCTCTTAGCATGATAAAGAAGATTCAAAGAGAGTGAGATGCCAGCTCCTTTCATTCAGTCAGTAGCTTCAATCATTTCTGGACGTTTTTCAGTGGCAAAAATCAATGAATATTGTAAATGCACAAACAGTAATTTCTCCGCATTGCAAGGTGCAATTCTGAAATTTTTTGCTTTTTCCTGCTCCTCTTAGCATGATAAAGAAGATTCAAAGAGAGTGAGATGCCAGCTCCTTTCATTCAGTCAGTACCTTCAATCATTTCTGGACGTTTTTCAATGGCAAAAATCAATGAATATTGTAAATGCACAAACAGTAATTTCTCCGCATTGCAAGGTGCAAGTCTGAAATTTTTTGCTTTTTCCTGCTCCTCTTAGCATGATAAAGAAGATTCGAAGAGAGTGAGATGCCAGCTACTTTCATTCAGTCAGTAGCTTCAATCATTTCTGGACGTTTTTCAATGGTAAAAATCAATGAATATTGTAAATGCACAAACAGTAATTTCTCCACATTGCAAGGTGCAATTCTGAAATTTTTTGCTTTTTCCTGCTCCTCTTAGCATGATAAAGAAGATTCAAAGAGAGTGAGATGCCAGCTCCTTTCATTGAGTCAGTAGCTTCAAACATTTCTGGTATATGAATAACATGATGTTTTTCAATGGCAAAAATCAATGAATATTGTAAATGCACAAACAGTAATTTCTCCGCATTGCAAGGTGCAATTCTGAAATTTTTTGCTTTTTCCTGCTCCTCTTAGCATGATAAAGAAGATTCAAAGAGAGTGAGATGCCAGCTCCTTTCATTCAGTCAGTAGCTTCAATCATTTCTGGATGTTTTTCAATGGCAAAAATCAATGAATATTGTAAATGCACAAACTGTAATTTCTCCGCATTGCAAGGTGCAATTCTGAAATTTTTTGCTTTTTCCTGCTCCTCTTAGCATGATAAAGAAGATTCAAAGAGAGTGAGATGCCAGCTCCTTTCATTCAGTCAGTAGCTTCAATCATTTCTGGACGTTTTTCAATGGCAAAAATCAATGAATATTGTAAATGCACAAACAGTAATTTCTCCGCATTGCAAGGTGCAATTCTGAAATTTTTTGCTTTTTCCTGCTCCTCTTAGCATGATAAAGAAGATTCAAAGAGAGTGAGATGCCAGCTCCTTTCATTCAGTCAGTAGCTTCAATCATTTCTGGACGTTTTTCAATGGCAAAAATCAATGAATATTGTAAATGCACAAACAGTAATTTCTCCGCATTGCAAGGTGCAATTCTGAAATTTTTTGCTTTTTCCCGCTCCTCTTAGCATGATAAAGAAGATTCAAAGAGAGTGAGGTGCCAGCTCCTTTCATTCAGTCAGTAGCTTCAAACATTTCTGGTATATGAATAACATGTTTTTCAATGGCAAAAATCAATGAATATTGTAAATGCACAAACAGTAATTTCTCCGCATTGCAAGGTGCAAGTCTGAAATTTTTTGCTTTTTCCTGCTCCTCTTAGTATGATAAAGAAGATTCAAAGAGAGTGAGATGCCAGCTCCTTTCATTCAGTCAGTAGCTTCAATCATTTCTGGATGTTTTTCAATGGCAAAAATCAATGAATATTGTAAATGCACAAACTGTAATTTCTCCGTATTGCAAAGTGCAATTCTGAAATTTTTTGCTTTTTCCTGCTCCTCTTAGCATGATAAAGAAGATTCAAAGAGAGTGAGATGCCAGCTCCTTTCATTCAGTCAGTAGCTTCAATCATTTCTGGACGTTTTTCAATGGCAAAAATCAATGAATATTGTAAATGCACAAACAGTAATTTCTCCGCATTGCAAGGTGCAATTCTGAAATTTTTTGCTTTTTCCTGCTCCTCTTAGCATGATAAAGAAGATTCAAAGAGAGTGAGATGCCAGTTCCTTTCATTTAGTCAGTACCTTCAATCATTTCTGGACGTTTTTCAATGGCAAAAATCAATGAATATTGTAAATCCACAAACAGTAATTTCTCCGCATTGCAAGGTGCAATTCTGAAATTTTTTGCTTTTTCCCGCTCCTCTTAGCATGATAAAGAAGATTCAAAGAGAGTGAGGTGCCAGCTCCTTTCATTCAGTCAGTAGCTTCAAACATTTCTGGTATATGAATAACATGTTTTTCAATGGCAAAAATCAATGAATATTGTAAATGCACAAACAGTAATTTCTCCGCATTGCAAGGTGCAATTCTGAAATTTTTTGATTTTTCCTGCTCCTCTTAGCATGATAAAGAAGATTCAAAGAGAGTGAGATGCCAGCTCCTTTCATTCAGTCAGTAGCTTCAATCATTTCTGGATGTTTTTCAATGGCAAAAATCAATGAATATTGTAAATGCACAAACAGTAATTTCTCCGCATTGCAAGGTGCAATTCTGAAATTTTTTGCTTTTTCCTGCTCCTCTTAGCATGATAAAGAAGATTCAAAGAGAGTGAGATGCCAGCTCCTTTCATTCAGTCAGTAGCTTCAAACATTTCTGGTATATGAATAACATGATGTTTTTCAATGGCAAAAATCAATGAATATTGTAAATGCACAAACAGTAATTTCTCCGCATTGCAAGGTGCAATTCTGAAATTTTTTGCTTTTTCCTGCTCCTCTTAGCATGATAAAGAAGATTCAAAGAGAGTGAGATGCCAGCTCCTTTCATTCAGTCAGTAGCTTCAAACATTTCTGGTATATGAATAACATGATGTTTTTCAATGGCAAAAATCAATGAATATTGTAAATGCACAAACAGTAATTTCTCCGCATTGCAAGGTGCAAGTCTGAGATTTTTTGCTTTTTCCTGCTCCTCTTAGCATGATAAAGAAGATTCAAAGAGAGTGAGATGCCAGCTACTTTCATTCAGTCAGTAGCTTCAATCATTTCTGGACGTTTTTCAATGGTAAAAATCAATGAATATTGTAAATGCACAAACAGTAATTTCTCCACATTGCAAGGTGCAATTCTGAAATTTTTTGCTTTTTCCTGCTCCTCTTAGCATGATAAAGAAGATTCAAAGAGAGTGAGATGCCAGCTCCTTTCATTCAGTCAGTAGCTTCAAACATTTCTGGTATATGAATAACATGATGTTTTTCAATGGCAAAAATCAATGAATATTGTAAATGCACAAACAGTAATTTCTCCGCATTGCAAGGTGCAATTCTGAAATTTTTTGCTTTTTCCTGCTCCTCTTAGCATGATAAAGAAGATTCAAAGAGAGTGAGATGCCAGCTCCTTTCATTCAGTCAGTAGCTTCAATCATTTCTGGATGTTTTTCAATGGCAAAAATCAATAAATATTGTAAATGCACAAACTGTAATTTCTCCGCATTGCAAGGTGCAATTCTGAAATTTTTTGCTTTTTCCTGCTCCTCTTAGCATGATAAAGAAGATTCAAAGAGAGTGAGATGCCAGCTCCTTTCATTCAGTCAGTAGCTTCAATCATTTCTGGACGTTTTTCAGTGGCAAAAATCAATGAATATTGTAAATGCACAAACAGTAATTTCTCCGCATTGCAAGGTGCAATTCTGAAATTTTTTGCTTTTTCCTGCTCCTCTTAGCATGATAAAGAAGATTCAAAGAGAGTGAGATGCCAGCTCCTTTCATTCAGTCAGTACCTTCAATCATTTCTGGACGTTTTTCAATGGCAAAAATCAATGAATATTGTAAATGCACAAACAGTAATTTCTCCGCATTGCAAGGTGCAAGTCTGAAATTTTTTGCTTTTTCCTGCTCCTCTTAGCATGATAAAGAAGATTCGAAGAGAGTGAGATGCCAGCTACTTTCATTCAGTCAGTAGCTTCAATCATTTCTGGACGTCTTTCAATGGTAAAAATCAATGAATATTGTAAATGCACAAACAGTAATTTCTCCACATTGCAAGGTGCAATTCTGAATTTTTTTGCTTTTTCCTGCTCCTCTTAGCATGATAAAGAAGATTCAAAGAGAGTGAGATGCCAGCTCCTTTCATTCAGTCAGTAGCTTCAAACATTTCTGGTATATGAATAACATGATGTTTTTCAATGGCAAAAATCAATGAATATTGTAAATGCACAAACAGTAATTTCTCCGCATTGCAAGGTGCAATTCTGAAATTTTTTGCTTTTTCCTGCTCCTCTTAGCATGATAAAGAAGATTCAAAGAGAGTGAGATGCCAGCTCCTTTCATTCAGTCAGTAGCTTCAATCATTTCTGGATGTTTTTCAATGGCAAAAATCAATGAATATTGTAAATGCACAAACTGTAATTTCTCCGCATTGCAAGGTGCAATTCTGAAATTTTTTGCTTTTTCCTGCTCCTCTTAGCATGATAAAGAAGATTCAAAGAGAGTGAGATGCCAGCTCCTTTCATTCAGTCAGTAGCTTCAATCATTTCTGGACGTTTTTCAATGGCAAAAATCAATGAATATTGTAAATGCACAAACAGTAATTTCTCCGCATTGCAAGGTGCAATTCTGAAATTTTTTGCTTTTTCCTGCTCCTCTTAGCATGATAAAGAAGATTCAAAGAGAGTGAGATGCCAGCTCCTTTCATTCAGTCAGTAGCTTCAATCATTTCTGGACGTTTTTCAATGGCAAAAATCAATGAATATTGTAAAAGCACAAAGAGTAATTTCTCCGCATTGCAAGGTGCAATTCTGAAATTTTTTGCTTTTTCCTGCTCCTCTTAGCATGATAAAGAAGATTCAAAGAGAGTGAGATGCCAGCTCCTTTCATTCAGTCAGTAGCTTCAAACATTTCTGGTATATGAATAACATGATGTTTTTCAATGGCAAAAATCAATGAATATTGTAAATGCACAAACAGTAATTTCTCCGCATTGCAAGGTGCAATTCTGAAATTTTTTGCTTTTTCCTGCTCCTCTTAGCATGATAAAGAAGATTCAAAGAGAGTGAGATGCCAGCTCCTTTCATTCAGTCAGTAGCTTCAAACATTTCTGGTATATGAATAACATGATGTTTTTCAATGGCAAAAATCAATGAATATTGTAAATGCACAAACAGTAATTTCTCCGCATTGCAAGGTGCAATTCTGAAATTTTTTGCTTTTTCCTGCTCCTCTTAGCATGATAAAGAAGATTCAAAGAGAGTGAGATGCCAGCTCCTTTCATTCAGTCAGTAGCTTCAATCATTTCTGGATGTTTTTCAATGGCAAAAATCAATAAATATTGTAAATGCACAAACTGTAATTTCTCCGCATTGCAAGGTGCAATTCTGAAATTTTTTGCTTTTTCCTGCTCCTCTTAGCATGATAAAGAAGATTCAAAGAGAGTGAGATGCCAGCTCCTTTCATTCAGTCAGTAGCTTCAAACATTTCTGGTATATGAATAACATGATGTTTTTCAATGGCAAAAATCAATGAATATTGTAAATGCACAAACAGTAATTTCTCCGCATTGCAAGGTGCAATTCTGAAATTTTTTGCTTTTTCCTGCTCCTCTTAGCATGATAAAGAAGATTCAAAGAGAGTGAGATGCCAGCTCCTTTCATTCAGTCAGTAGCTTCAATCATTTCTGGATGTTTTTCAATGGCAAAAATCAATAAATATTGTAAATGCACAAACTGTAATTTCTCCGCATTGCAAGGTGCAATTCTGAAATTTTTTGCTTTTTCCTGCTCCTCTTAGCATGATAAAGAAGATTCAAAGAGAGTGAGATGCCAGCTCCTTTCATTCAGTCAGTAGCTTCAATCATTTCTGGACGTTTTTCAGTGGCAAAAATCAATGAATATTGTAAATGCACAAACAGTAATTTCTCCGCATTGCAAGGTGCAATTCTGAAATTTTTTGCTTTTTCCTGCTCCTCTTAGCATGATAAAGAAGATTCAAAGAGAGTGAGATGCCAGCTCCTTTCATTCAGTCAGTACCTTCAATCATTTCTGGACGTTTTTCAATGGCAAAAATCAATGAATATTGTAAATGCACAAACAGTAATTTCTCCGCATTGCAAGGTGCAAGTCTGAAATTTTTTGCTTTTTCCTGCTCCTCTTAGCATGATAAAGAAGATTCGAAGAGAGTGAGATGCCAGCTACTTTCATTCAGTCAGTAGCTTCAATCATTTCTGGACGTCTTTCAATGGTAAAAATCAATGAATATTGTAAATGCACAAACCGTAATTTCTCCACATTGCAAGGTGCAATTCTGAAATTTTTTGCTTTTTCCTGCTCCTCTTAGCATGATAAAGAAGATTCAAAGAGAGTGAGATGCCAGCTCCTTTCATTCAGTCAGTAGCTTCAAACATTTCTGGTATATGAATAACATGATGTTTTTCAATGGCAAAAATCAATGAATATTGTAAATGCACAAACAGTAATTTCTCCGCATTGCAAGGTGCAATTCTGAAATTTTTTGCTTTTTCCTGCTCCTCTTAGCATGATAAAGAAGATTCAAAGAGAGTGAGATGCCAGCTCCTTTCATTCAGTCAGTAGCTTCAATCATTTCTGGATGTTTTTCAATGGCAAAAATCAATGAATATTGTAAATGCACAAACTGTAATTTCTCCGCATTGCAAGGTGCAATTCTGAAATTTTTTGCTTTTTCCTGCTCCTCTTAGCATGATAAAGAAGATTCAAAGAGAGTGAGATGCCAGCTCCTTTCATTCAGTCAGTAGCTTCAATCATTTCTGGACGTTTTTCAATGGCAAAAATCAATGAATATTGTAAATGCACAAACAGTAATTTCTCCGCATTGCAAGGTGCAATTCTGAAATTTTTTGCTTTTTCCTGCTCCTCTTAGCATGATAAAGAAGATTCAAAGAGAGTGAGATGCCAGCTCCTTTCATTCAGTCAGTAGCTTCAATCATTTCTGGACGTTTTTCAATGGCAAAAATCAATGAATATTGTAAATGCACAAACAGTAATTTCTCCGCATTGCAAGGTGCAATTCTGAAATTTTTTGCTTTTTCCCGCTCCTCTTAGCATGATAAAGAAGATTCAAAGAGAGTGAGGTGCCAGCTCCTTTCATTCAGTCAGTAGCTTCAAACATTTCTGGTATATGAATAACATGTTTTTCAATGGCAAAAATCAATGAATATTGTAAATGCACAAACAGTAATTTCTCCGCATTGCAAGGTGCAATTCTGAAATTTTTTGATTTTTCCTGCTCCTCTTAGCATGATAAAGAAGATTCAAAGAGAGTGAGATGCCAGCTCCTTTCATTCAGTCAGTAGCTTCAATCATTTCTGGACGTTTTTCAATGGCAAAAATCAATGAATATTGTAAAAGCACAAAGAGTAATTTCTCCGCATTGCAAGGTGCAATTCTGAAATTTTTTGCTTTTTCCTGCTCCTCTTAGCATGATAAAGAAGATTCAAAGAGAGTGAGATGCCAGCTCCTTTCATTCAGTCAGTAGCTTCAAACATTTCTGGTATATGAATAACATGATGTTTTTCAATGGCAAAAATCAATGAATATTGTAAATGCACAAACAGTAATTTCTCCGCATTGCAAGGTGCAATTCTGAAATTTTTTGCTTTTTCCTGCTCCTCTTAGCATGATAAAGAAGATTCAAAGAGAGTGAGATGCCAGCTCCTTTCATTCAGTCAGTAGCTTCAAACATTTCTGGTATATGAATAACGATGTTTTTCAATGGCAAAAATCAATGAATATTGTAAATGCACAAACAGTAATTTCTCCGCATTGCAAGGTGCAAGTCTGAAATTTTTTGCTTTTTCCTGCTCCTCTTAGCATGATAAAGAAGATTCAAAGAGAGTGAGATGCCAGCTACTTTCATTCAGTCAGTAGCTTCAATCATTTCTGGACGTTTTTCAATGGTAAAAATCAATGAATAATGTAAATGCACAAACAGTAATTTCTCCACATTGCAAGGTGCAATTCTGAAATTTTTTGCTTTTTCCTGCTCCTATTAGCATGATAAAGAAGATTCAAAGAGAGTGAGATGCCAGCTCCTTTCATTCAGTCAGTAGCTTCAATCATTTCTGGACGTTTTTCAGTGGCAAAAATCAATGAATATTGTAAATGCACAAACAGTAATTTCTCCGCATTGCAAGGTGCAATTCTGAAATTTTTTGCTTTTTCCTGCTCCACTTAGCATGATAAAGAAGATTCAAAGAGAGTGAGATGCCAGCTCCTTTCATTCAGTCAGTACCTTCAATCATTTCTGGACGTTTTTCAATGGCAAAAATCAATGAATATTGTAAATGCACAAACAGTAATTTCTCCGCATTGCAAGGTGCAATTCTGAAATTTTTTGCTTTTTCCCGCTCCTCTTAGCATGATAAAGAAGATTCAAAGAGAGTGAGGTGCCAGCTCCTTTCATTCAGTCAGTAGCTTCAAACATTTCTGGTATATGAATAACATGTTTTTCAATGGCAAAAATCAATGAATATTGTAAATGCACAAACAGTAATTTCTCCGCATTGCAAGGTGCAATTCTGAAATTTTTTGATTTTTCCTGCTCCTCTTAGCATGATAAAGAAGATTCAAAGAGAGTGAGATGCCAGCTCCTTTCATTCAGTCAGTAGCTTCAATCATTTCTGGATGTTTTTCAATGGCAAAAATCAATGAATATTGTAAATGCACAAACAGTAATTTCTCCGCATTGCAAGGTGCAATTCTGAAATTTTTTGCTTTTTCCTGCTCCTCTTAGCATGATAAAGAAGATTCCAAGAGAGTGAGATGCCAGCTCCTTTCATTCAGTCAGTAGCTTCAATCATTTCTGGACGTTTTTCAATGGCAAAAATCAATGAATATTGTAAATGCACAAACAGTAATTTCTCCGCATTGCAAGGTGCAATTCTGAAATTTTTTGCTTTTTCCTGCTCCTCTTAGCATGATAAAGAAGATTCAAAGAGAGTGAGATGCCAGCTCCTTTCATTCAGTCAGTAGCTTCAAACATTTCTGGTATATGAATAACATGATGTTTTTCAATGGCAAAAATCAATGAATATTGTAAATGCACAAACAGTAATTTCTCCGCATTGCAAGGTGCAATTCTGAAATTTTTTGCTTTTTCCTGCTCCTCTTAGCATGATAAAGAAGATTCAAAGAGAGTGAGATGCCAGCTCCTTTCATTCAGTCAGTAGCTTCAAACATTTCTGGTATATGAATAACATGATGTTTTTCAATGGCAAAAATCAATGAATATTGTAAATGCACAAACAGTAATTTCTCCGCATTGCAAGGTGCAAGTCTGAGATTTTTTGCTTTTTCCTGCTCCTCTTAGCATGATAAAGAAGATTCAAAGAGAGTGAGATGCCAGCTACTTTCATTCAGTCAGTAGCTTCAATCATTTCTGGACGTTTTTCAATGGTAAAAATCAATGAATATTGTAAATGCACAAACAGTAATTTCTCCACATTGCAAGGTGCAATTCTGAAATTTTTTGCTTTTTCCTGCTCCTCTTAGCATGATAAAGAAGATTCAAAGAGAGTGAGATGCCAGCTCCTTTCATTCAGTCAGTAGCTTCAAACATTTCTGGTATATGAATAACATGATGTTTTTCAATGGCAAAAATCAATGAATATTGTAAATGCACAAACAGTAATTTCTCCGCATTGCAAGGTGCAATTCTGAAATTTTTTGCTTTTTCCTGCTCCTCTTAGCATGATAAAGAAGATTCAAAGAGAGTGAGATGCCAGCTCCTTTCATTCAGTCAGTAGCTTCAATCATTTCTGGATGTTTTTCAATGGCAAAAATCAATAAATATTGTAAATGCACAAACTGTAATTTCTCCGCATTGCAAGGTGCAATTCTGAAATTTTTTGCTTTTTCCTGCTCCTCTTAGCATGATAAAGAAGATTCAAAGAGAGTGAGATGCCAGCTCCTTTCATTCAGTCAGTAGCTTCAATCATTTCTGGACGTTTTTCAGTGGCAAAAATCAATGAATATTGTAAATGCACAAACAGTAATTTCTCCGCATTGCAAGGTGCAATTCTGAAATTTTTGCTTTTTCCTGCTCCTCTTAGCATGATAAAGAAGATTCAAAGAGAGTGAGATGCCAGCTCCTTTCATTCAGTCAGTACCTTCAATCATTTCTGGACGTTTTTCAATGGCAAAAATCAATGAATATTGTAAATGCACAAACAGTAATTTCTCCGCATTGCAAGGTGCAAGTCTGAAATTTTTTGCTTTTTCCTGCTCCTCTTAGCATGATAAAGAAGATTCGAAGAGAGTGAGATGCCAGCTACTTTCATTCAGTCAGTAGCTTCAATCATTTCTGGACGTCTTTCAATGGTAAAAATCAATGAATATTGTAAATGCACAAACAGTAATTTCTCCACATTGCAAGGTGCAATTCTGAAATTTTTTGCTTTTTCCTGCTCCTCTTAGCATGATAAAGAAGATTCAAAGAGAGTGAGATGCCAGCTCCTTTCATTCAGTCAGTAGCTTCAAACATTTCTGGTATATGAATAACATGATGTTTTTCAATGGCAAAAATCAATGAATATTGTAAATGCACAAACAGTAATTTCTCCGCATTGCAAGGTGCAATTCTGAAATTTTTTGCTTTTTCCTGCTCCTCTTAGCATGATAAAGAAGATTCAAAGAGAGTGAGATGCCAGCTCCTTTCATTCAGTCAGTAGCTTCAATCATTTCTGGATGTTTTTCAATGGCAAAAATCAATGAATATTGTAAATGCACAAACTGTAATTTCTCCGCATTGCAAGGTGCAATTCTGAAATTTTTTGCTTTTTCCTGCTCCTCCTAGCATGATAAAGAAGATTCAAAGAGAGTGAGATGCCAGCTCCTTTCATTCAGTCAGTAGCTTCAATCATTTCTGGACGTTTTTCAATGGCAAAAATCAATGAATATTGTAAATGCACAAACAGTAATTTCTCCGCATTGCAAGGTGCAATTCTGAAATTTTTTGCTTTTTCCTGCTCCTCTTAGCATGATAAAGAAGATTCAAAGTGAGTGAGATGCCAGCTCCTTTCATTCAGTCAGTAGCTTCAATCATTTCTGGACGTTTTTCAATGGCAAAAATCAATGAATATTGTAAATGCACAAACAGTAATTTCTCCGCATTGCAAGGTGCAATTCTGAAGTTTTTTGCTTTTTCCCGCTCCTCTTAGCATGATAAAGAAGATTCAAAGAGAGTGAGGTGCCAGCTCCTTTCATTCAGTCAGTAGCTTCAAACATTTCTGGTATATGAATAACATGTTTTTCAATGGCAAAAATCAATGAATATTGTAAATGCACAAACAGTAATTTCTCCGCATTGCAAGGTGCAATTCTGAAATTTTTTGATTTTTCCTGCTCCTCTTACCATGATAAAGAAGATTCAAAGAGAGTGAGATGCCAGCTCCTTTCATTCAGTCAGTAGCTTCAATCATTTCTGGACGTTTTTCAATGGCAAAAATCAATGAATATTGTAAAAGCACAAAGAGTAATTTCTCCGCATTGCAAGGTGCAATTCTGAAATTTTTTGCTTTTTCCTGCTCCTCTTAGCATGATAAAGAAGATTCAAAGAGAGTGAGATGCCAGCTCCTTTCATTCAGTCAGTAGCTTCAAACATTTCTGGTATATGAATAACATGATGTTTTTCAATGGCAAAAATCAATGAATATTGTAAATGCACAAACAGTAATTTCTCCGCATTGCAAGGTGCAATTCTGAAATTTTTTGCTTTTTCCTGCTCCTCTTAGCATGATAAAGAAGATTCAAAGAGAGTGAGATGCCAGCTCCTTTCATTCAGTCAGTAGCTTCAAACATTTCTGGTATATGAATAACGATGTTTTTCAATGGCAAAAATCAATGAATATTGTAAATGCACAAACAGTAATTTCTCCGCATTGCAAGGTGCAAGTCTGAAATTTTTTGCTTTTTCCTGCTCCTCTTAGCATGATAAAGAAGATTCAAAGAGAGTGAGATGCCAGCTACTTTCATTCAGTCAGTAGCTTCAATCATTTCTGGACGTTTTTCAATGGTAAAAATCAATGAATATTGTAAATGCACAAACAGTAATTTCTCCACATTGCAAGGTGCAATTCTGAAATTTTTTGCTTTTTCCTGCTCCTATTAGCATGATAAAGAAGATTCAAAGAGAGTGAGATGCCAGCTCCTTTCATTCAGTCAGTAGCTTCAATCATTTCTGGACGTTTTTCAGTGGCAAAAATCAATGAATATTGTAAATGCACAAACAGTAATTTCTCCGCATTGCAAGGTGCAATTCTGAAATTTTTTGCTTTTTCCTGCTCCTCTTAGCATGATAAAGAAGATTCAAAGAGAGTGAGATGCCAGCTCCTTTCATTCAGTCAGTACCTTCAATCATTTCTGGACGTTTTTCAATGGCAAAAATCAATGAATATTGTAAATGCACAAACAGTAATTTCTCCGCATTGCAAGGTGCAATTCTGAAATTTTTTGCTTTTTCCCGCTCCTCTTAGCATGATAAAGAAGATTCAAAGAGAGTGAGGTGCCAGCTCCTTTCATTCAGTCAGTAGCTTCAAACATTTCTGGTATATGAATAACATGTTTTTCAATGGCAAAAATCAATGAATATTGTAAATGCACAAACAGTAATTTCTCCGCATTGCAAGGTGCAATTCTGAAATTTTTTGATTTTTCCTGCTCCTCTTAGCATGATAAAGAAGATTCAAAGAGAGTGAGATGCCAGCTCCTTTCATTCAGTCAGTAGCTTCAAATATTTCTGGATGTTTTTCAATGGCAAAAATCAATGAATATTGTAAATGCACAAACAGTAATTTCTCCGCATTGCAAGGTGCAATTCTGAAATTTTTTGCTTTTTCCTGCTCCTCTTAGCATGATAAAGAAGATTCCAAGAGAGTGAGATGCCAGCTCCTTTCATTCAGTCAGTAGCTTCAAACATTTCTGGTATATGAATAACATGATGTTTTTCAATGGCAAAAATCAATGAATATTGTAAATGCACAAACAGTAATTTCTCCGCATTGCAAGGTGCAAGTCTGAAATTTTTTGCTTTTTCCTGCTCCTCTTAGCATGATAAAGAAGATTCAAAGAGAGTGAGATGCCAGTTACTTTCATTCAGTCAGTAGCTTCAATCATTTCTGGACGTTTTTCAATGGTAAAAATCAATGAATATTGTAAATGCACAAACAGTAATTTCTCCACATTGCAAGGTGCAATTCTGAAATTTTTTGCTTTTTCCTGCTCCTCTTAGCATGATAAAGAAGATTCAAAGAGAGTGAGATGCCAGCTCCTTTCATTCAGTCAGTAGCTTCAAACATTTCTGGTATATGAATAACATGATGTTTTTCAATGGCAAAAATCAATGAATATTGTAAATGCACAAACAGTAATTTCTCCGCATTGCAAGGTGCAATTCTGAAATTTTTTGCTTTTTCCTGCTCCTCTTAGCATGATAAAGAAGATTCAAAGAGAGTGAGATGCCAGCTCCTTTCATTCAGTCAGTAGCTTCAAACATTTCTGGTATATGAATAACATGATGTTTTTCAATGGCAAAAATCAATGAATATTGTAAATGCACAAACAGTAATTTCTCCGCATTGCAAGGTGCAATTCTGAAATTTTTTGCTTTTTCCTGCTCCTCTTAGCATGATAAAGAAGATTCAAAGAGAGTGAGATGCCAGCTCCTTTCATTCAGTCAGTAGCTTCAATCATTTCTGGATGTTTTTCAATGGCAAAAATCAATGAATATTGTAAATGCACAAACAGTAATTTCTCCGCATTGCAAGGTGCAAGTCTGAAATTTTTTTGCTTTTTCCTTCTCCTCTTAGCATGATAAAGAAGATTCAAAGAGAGTGAGATGCCAGCTACTTTCATTCAGTCAGTAGCTTCAATCATTTCTGGACGTTTTTCAATGGTAAAAATCAATGAATATTGTAAATGCACAAACAGTAATTTCTCCACATTGCAAGGTGCAATTCTGAAATTTTTTGCTTTTTCCTGCTCCTCTTAGCATGATAAAGAAGATTCAAAGAGAGTGAGATGCCAGCTCCTTTCATTCAGTCAGTAGCTTCAAACATTTCTGGTATATGAATAACATGATGTTTTTCAATGGCAAAAATCAATGAATATTGTAAATGCACAAACAGTAATTTCTCCGCATTGCAAGGTGCAATTCTGAAATTTTTTGCTTTTTCCTGCTCCTCTTAGCATGATAAAGAAGATTCAAAGAGAGTGAGATGCCAGCTCCTTTCATTCAGTCAGTAGCTTCAAACATTTCTGGTATATGAATAACATGATGTTTTTCAATGGCAAAAATCAATGAATATTGTAAATGCACAAACAGTAATTTCTCCGCATTGCAAGGTGCAAGTCTGAAATTTTTTGCTTTTTCCTGCTCCTCTTAGCATGATAAAGAAGATTCAAAGAGAGTGAGATGCCAGCTACTTTCATTCAGTCAGTAGCTTCAATCATTTCTGGACGTTTTTCAATGGTAAAAATCAATGAATATTGTAAATGCACAAACAGTAATTTCTCCACATTGCAAGGTGCAATTCTGAAATTTTTTGCTTTTTCCTGCTCCTCTTAGCATGATAAAGAAGATTCAAAGAGAGTGAGATGCCAGCTCCTTTCATTCAGTCAGTAGCTTCAAACATTTCTGGTATATGAATAACATGATGTTTTTCAATGGCAAAAATCAATGAATATTGTAAATGCACAAACAGTAATTTCTCCGCATTGCAAGGTGCAATTCTGAAATTTTTTGCTTTTTCCTGCTCCTCTTAGCATGATAAAGAAGATTCAAAGAGAGTGAGATGCCAGCTCCTTTCATTCAGTCAGTAGCTTCAATCATTTCTGGATGTTTTTCAATGGCAAAAATCAATGAATATTGTAAATGCACAAACTGTAATTTCTCCGCATTGCAAGTTGCAATTCTGAAATTTTTTGCTTTTTCCTGCTCCTCTTAGCATGATAAAGAAGATTCAAAGAGAGTGAGATGCCAGCTCCTTTCATTCAGTCAGTAGCTTCAATCATTTCTGGACGTTTTTCAATGGCAAAAACCAATGAATATTGTAAATGCACAAACAGTAATTTCTCCGCATTGCAAGGTGCAATTCTGAAATTTTTTGCTTTTTCCTGCTCCTCTTAGCATGATAAAGAAGATTCAAAGAGAGTGAGATGCCAGCTCCTTTCATTCAGTCAGTACCTTCAATCATTTCTGGACGTTTTTCAATGGCAAAAATCAATGAATATTGTAAATGCACAAACAGTAATTTCTCCGCATTGCAAGGTGCAATTCTGAAATTTTTTGCTTTTTCCCGCTCCTCTTAGCATGATAAAGAAGATTCAAAGAGAGTGAGGTGCCAGCTCCTTTCATTCAGTCAGTAGCTTCAAACATTTCTGGTATATGAATAACATGTTTTTCAATGGCAAAAATCAATGAATATTGTAAATACACAAACAGTAATTTCTCCGCATTGCAAGGTGCAATTCTGAAATTTTTTGCTTTTTCCTGCTCCTCTTAGCATGATAAAGAAGATTCAAAGAGAGTGAGATGCCAGCTCCTTTCATTCAGTCAGTAGCTTCAATCATTTCTGGACGTTTTTCAATGGCAAAAATCAATGAATATTGTAAATGCACAAACAGTAATTTCTCCGCATTGCAAGGTGCAATTCTGAAATTTTTTGCTTTTTCCTGCTCCTCTTAGCATGATAAAGAAGATTCAAAGAGAGTGAGATGTCAGCTCCTTTCATTCAGTCAGTAGCTTCAAATATTTCTGGTATATGAATAACATGATGTTTTTCAATGGCAAAAATCAATGAATATTGTAAATGCACAAACAGTAATTTCTCCGCATTGCAAGGTGCAATTCTGAAATTTTTTGCTTTTTCCTGCTCCTCTTAGCATGATAAAGAAGATTCAAAGAGAGTGAGATGCCAGCTCCTTTCGTTCAGTCAGTAGCTTCAATCATTTCTGGACGTTTTTCAATGGCAAAAACCAATGAATATTGTAAATGCACAAACAGTAATTTCTCCGCATTGCAAGGTGCAATTCTGAAATTTTTTGCTTTTTCCTGCTCCTCTTAGCATGATAAAGAAGATTCAAAGAGAGTGAGATGCCAGCTCCTTTCATTCAGTCAGTACCTTCAATCATTTCTGGACGTTTTTCAATGGCAAAAATCAATGAATATTGTAAATGCACAAACTAATTTCTCCGCATTGCAAGGTGCAATTCTGAAATTTTTTGCTTTTTCCCGCTCCTCTTAGCATGATAAAGAAGATTCAAAGAGAGTGAGGTGCCAGCTCCTTTCATTCAGTCAGTAGCTTCAAACATTTCTGGTATATGAATAACATGATGTTTTTCAATGGCAAAAATCAATGAATATTGTAAATGCACAAACAGTAATTTCTCCGCATTGCAAGGTGCAATTCTGAAATTTTTTGCTTTTTCCTGCTCCTCTTAGCATGATAAAGAAGATTCAAAGAGAGTGAGATGCCAGCTCCTTTCATTCAGTCAGTAGCTTCAAACATTTCTGGTATATGAATAACATGATGTTTTTCAATGGCAAAAGTCAATGAATATTGTAAATGCACAAACAGTAATTTCTCCGCATTGCAAGGTGCAATTCTGAAATTTTTTGCTTTTTCCTGCTCCTCTTAGCATGATAAAGAAGATTCAAAGAGAGTGAGATGCCAGCTCCTTTCATTCAGTCAGTAGCTTCAATCATTTCTGGATGTTTTTCAATGGCAAAAATCAATGAATATTGTAAATGCACAAACAGTAATTTCTCCGCATTGCAAGGTGCAATTCTGAAATTTTTTGCTTTTTCCTGCTCCTCTTAGCATGATAAAGAAGATTCAAAGAGAGTGAGATGTCAGCTCCTTTCATTCAGTCAGTAGCTTCAAACATTTCTGGTATATGAATAACATGATGTTTTTCAATGGCAAAAATCAATGAATATTGTAAATGCACAAACAGTAATTTCTCCGCATTGCAAGGTGCAATTCTGAAATTTTTTGCTTTTTCCTGCTCCTCTTAGCATGATAAAGAAGATTCAAAGAGAGTGAGATGCCAGCTCCTTTCATTCAGTCAGTAGCTTCAAACATTTCTGGTATATGAATAACATGATGTTTTTCAATGGCAAAAATCAATGAATATTGTAAATGCACAAACAGTAATTTCTCCGCATTGCAAGGTGCAAGTCTGAAATTTTTTTGCTTTTTCCTGCTCCTCTTAGCATGATAAAGAAGATTCAAAGAGAGTGAGATGCCAGCTACTTTCATTCAGTCAGTAGCTTCAATCATTTCTGGACGTTTTTCAATGGTAAAAATCAATGAATATTGTAAATGCACAAACAGTAATTTCTCCACATTGCAAGGTGCAATTCTGAAATTTTTTGCTTTTTCCTGCTCCTCTTAGCATGATAAAGAAGATTCAAAGAGAGTGAGATGCCAGCTCCTTTCATTCAGTCAGTAGCTTCAAACATTTCTGGTATATGAATAACATGATGTTTTTCAATGGCAAAAATCAATGAATATTGTAAATGCACAAACAGTAATTTCTCCGCATTGCAAGGTGCAATTCTGAAATTTTTTGCTTTTTCCTGCTCCTCTTAGCATGATAAAGAAGATTCAAAGAGAGTGAGATGCCAGCTCCTTTCATTCAGTCAGTAGCTTCAAACATTTCTGGTATATGAATAACATGATGTTTTTCAATGGCAAAAATCAATGAATATTGTAAATGCACAAACAGTAATTTCTCCGCATTGCAAGGTGCAAGTCTGAAATTTTTTGCTTTTTCCTGCTCCTCTTAGCATGATAAAGAAGATTCAAAGAGAGTGAGATGCCAGCTACTTTCATTCAGTCAGTAGCTTCAATCATTTCTGGACGTTTTTCAATGGTAAAAATCAATGAATATTGTAAATGCACAAACAGTAATTTCTCCACATTGCAAGGTGCAATTCTGAAATTTTTTGCTTTTTCCTGCTCCTCTTAGCATGATAAAGAAGATTCAAAGAGGGTGAGATGCCAGCTCCTTTCATTCAGTCAGTAGCTTCAAACATTTCTGGTATATGAATAACATGATGTTTTTCAATGGCAAAAATCAATGAATATTGTAAATGCACAAACAGTAATTTCTCCGCATTGCAAGGTGCAATTCTGAAATTTTTTGCTTTTTCCTGCTCCTCTTAGCATGATAAAGAAGATTCAAAGAGAGTGAGATGCCAGCTCCTTTCATTCAGTCAGTAGCTTCAATCATTTCTGGATGTTTTTCAATGGCAAAAATCAATGAATATTGTAAATGCACAAACTGTAATTTCTCCGCATTGCAACGTGCAATTCTGAAATTTTTTGCTTTTTCCTGCTCCTCTTAGCATGATAAAGAAGATTCAAAGAGAGTGAGATGCCAGCTCCTTTCATTCAGTCAGTAGCTTCAATCATTTCTGGACGTTTTTCAATGGCAAAAACCAATGAATATTGTAAATGCACAAACAGTAATTTCTCCGCATTGCAAGGTGCAATTCTGAAATTTTTTGCTTTTTCCTGCTCCTCATAGCATGATAAAGAAGATTCAAAGAGAGTGAGATGCCAGCTCCTTTCATTCAGTCAGTACCTTCAATCATTTCTGGACGTTTTTCAATGGCAAAAATCAATGAATATTGTAAATGCACAAACAGTAATTTCTCCGCATTGCAAGGTGCAATTCTGAAATTTTTTGCTTTTTCCCGCTCCTCTTAGCATGATAAAGAAGATTCAAAGAGAGTGAGGTGCCAGCTCCTTTCATTCAGTCAGTAGCTTCAAACATTTCTGGTATATGAATAACATGTTTTTCAATGGCAAAAATCAATGAATATTGTAAATGCACAAACAGTAATTTCTCCGCATTGCAAGGTGCAATTCTGAAATTTTTTGCTTTTTCCTGCTCCTCTTAGCATGATAAAGAAGATTCAAAGAGAGTGAGATGCCAGCTCCTTTCATTCAGTCAGTAGCTTCAATCATTTCTGGACGTTTTTCAATGGCAAAAATCAATGAATATTGTAAATGCACAAACAGTAATTTCTCCGCATTGCAAGGTGCAATTCTGAAATTTTTTGCTTTTTCCTGCTCCTCTTAGCATGATAAAGAAGATTCAAAGAGAGTGAGATGTCAGCTCCTTTCATTCAGTCAGTAGCTTCAAACATTTCTGGTATATGAATAACATGATGTTTTTCAATGGCAAAAATCAATGAATATTGTAAATGCACAAACAGTAATTTCTCCGCATTGCAAGGTGCAATTCTGAAATTTTTTGCTTTTTCCTGCTCCTCTTAGCATGATAAAGAAGATTCAAAGAGAGTGAGATGCCAGCTCCTTTCATTCAGTCAGTAGCTTCAATCATTTCTGGATGTTTTTCAATGGCAAAAATCAATGAATATTGTAAATGCACAAACAGTAATTTCTCCGCATTGCAAGGTGCAATTCTGAAATTTTTTGCTTTTTCCTGCTCCTCTTAGCATGATAAAGAAGATTCAAAGAGAGTGAGATGCCAGCTCCTTTCATTCAGTCAGTAGCTTCAATCATTTCTGGACGTTTTTCAATGGCAAAAATCAATGAATATTGTAAATGCACAAACAGTAATTTCTCCGCATTGCAAGGTGCAATTCTGAAATTTTTTGCTTTTTCCTGCTCCTCTTAGCATGATAAAGAAGATTCAAAGAGAGTGAGATGTCAGCTCCTTTCATTCAGTCAGTAGCTTCAAACATTTCTGGTATATGAATAACATGATGTTTTTCAATGGCAAAAATCAATGAATATTGTAAATGCACAAACAGTAATTTCTCCGCATTGCAAGGTGCAATTCTGAAATTTTTTGCTTTTTCCTGCTCCTCTTAGCATGATAAAGAAGATTCAAAGAGAGTGAGATGCCAGCTCCTTTCGTTCAGTCAGTAGCTTCAATCATTTCTGGACGTTTTTCAATGGCAAAAATCATTGAATATTATAAATGCACAAACAGTAATTTCTCCGCATTGCAAGGTGCAATTCTGAAATTTTTTACTTTTTCCTGCTCCTCTTAGCATGATAAAGAAGATTCAAAGAGAGTGAGATGCCAGCTCCTTTCATTCAGTCAGTAGCTTCAATCATTTCTGGTATATGAATAACATGATG
Source organism: Phyllobates terribilis (assembly GCF_046119375.1). Classification (NCBI taxonomy): domain Eukaryota; kingdom Metazoa; phylum Chordata; class Amphibia; order Anura; family Dendrobatidae; genus Phyllobates; species Phyllobates terribilis. Next base: position 57,483 of record NW_027364548.1, read on the forward strand.
TTTTTCAATGGCAAAAATCAATGAATATTGTAAATGCACAAACAGTAATTTCTCCGCATTGCAAGGTGCAATTCTGAAATTTTTTGCTTTTTCCTGCTCCTCTTAGCATGATAAAGAAGATTCAAAGAGAGTGAGATGCCAGCTCCTTTCATTCAGTCAGTAGCTTCAAACATTTCTGGTATATGAATAACATGATGTTTTTCAATGGCAAAAATCAATGAATATTGTAAATGCACAAACAGTAATTTCTCCGCATTGCAAGGTGCAAGTCTGAAATTTTTTGCTTTTTCCTGCTCCTCTTAGCATGATAAAGAAGATTCAAAGAGAGTGAGATGCCATCTACTTTCATTCAGTCAGTAGCTTCAATCATTTCTGGACGTTTTTCAATGGTAAAAATCAATGAATATTGTAAATGCACAAACAGTAATTTCTCCACATTGCAAGGTGCAATTCTGAAATTTTTTGCTTTTTCCTGCTCCTCTTAGCATGATAAAGAAGATTCAAAGAGAGTGAGATGCCAGCTCCTTTCATTCAGTCAGTAGCTTCAAACATTTCTGGTATATGAATAACATGATGTTTTTCAATGGCAAAAATCAATGAATATTGTAAATGCACAAACAGTAATTTCTCCGCATTGCAAGGTGCAATTCTGAAATTTTTTGCTTTTTCCTGCTCCTCTTAGCATGATAAAGAAGATTCAAAGAGAGTGAGATGCCAGCTCCTTTCATTCAGTCAGTAGCTTCAAACATTTCTGGTATATGAATAACATGATGTTTTTCAATGGCAAAAATCAATGAATATTGTAAATGCACAAACAGTAATTTCTCCGCATTGCAAGGTGCAAGTCTGAAATTTTTTGCTTTTTCCTGCTCCTCTTAGCATGATAAAGAAGATTCAAAGAGAGTGAGATGCCAGCTACTTTCATTCAGTCAGTAGCTTCAATCATTTCTGGACGTTTTTCAATGGTAAAAATCAATGAATATTGTAAATGCACAAACAGTAATTTCTCCGCATTGCAAGGTGCAATTCTGAAATTTTTTGCTTTTTCCTGCTCCTCTTAGCATGATAAAGAAGATTCAAAGAGAGTGAGATGCCAGCTCCTTTCATTCAGTCAGTAGCTTCAATCATTTCTGGACGTTTTTCAATGGCAAAAACCAATGAATATTGTAAATGCACAAACAGTAATTTCTCCGCATTGCAAGGTGCAATTCTGAAATTTTTTGCTTTTTCCTGCTCCTCTTAGCATGATAAAGAAGATTCAAAGAGAGTGAGATGCCAGCTCCTTTCATTCAGTCAGTACCTTCAATCATTTCTGGACGTTTTTCAATGGCAAAAATCAATGAATATTGTAAATGCACAAACAGTAATTTCTCCGCATTGCAAGGTGCAATTCTGAAATTTTTTGCTTTTTCCTGCTCCTCTTAGCATGATAAAGAAGATTCAAAGAGAGTGAGATGCCAGCTCCTTTCATTCAGTCAGTAGCTTCAAACATTTCTGGTATATGAATAACATGATGTTTTTCAATGGCAAAAATCAATGAATATTGTAAATGCACAAACAGTAATTTCTCCGCATTGCAAGGTGCAATTCTGAAATTTTTTGCTTTTTCCTGCTCCTCTTAGCATGATAAAGAAGATTCAAAGAGAGTGAGATGCCAGCTCCTTTCATTCAGTCAGTAGCTTCAATCATTTCTGGATGTTTTTCAATGGCAAAAATCAATGAATATTGTAAATGCACAAACAGTAATTTCTCCGCATTGCAAGGTGCAATTCTGAAATTTTTTGCTTTTTCCTGCTCCTCTTAGCATGATAAAGAAGATTCAAAGAGAGTGAGATGTCAGCTCCTTTCATTCAGTCAGTAGCTTCAAACATTTCTGGTATATGAATAACATGATGTTTTTCAATGGCAAAAATCAATGAATATTGTAAATGCACAAACAGTAATTTCTCCGCATTGCAAGGTGCAATTCTGAAATTTTTTGCTTTTTCCTGCTCCTCTTAGCATGATAAAGAAGATTCAAAGAGAGTGAGATGCCAGCTCCTTTCATTCAGTCAGTAGCTTCAATCATTTCTGGATGTTTTTCAATGGCAAAAATCAATGAATATTGTAAATGCACAAACAGTAATTTCTCCGCATTGCAAGGTGCAATTCTGAAATTTTTTGCTTTTTCCTGCTCCTCTTAGCATGATAAAGAAGATTCAAAGAGAGTGAGATGCCAGCTCCTTTCATTCAGTCAGTAGCTTCAAACATTTCTGGTATATGAATAACATGATGTTTTTCAATGGCAAAAATAAATGAATATTGTAAATGCACAAACAGTAATTTCTCCGCATTGCAAGGTGCAAGTCTGAAATTTTTTGCTTTTTCCTGCTCCTCTTAGCATGATAAAGAAGATTCAAAGAGAGTGAGATGCCAGCTACTTTCATTCAGTCAGTAGCTTCAATCATTTCTGGACGTTTTTCAATGGTAAAAATCAATGAATATTGTAAATGCACAAACAGTAATTTCTCCACATTGCAAGGTGCAATTCTGAAATTTTTTGCTTTTTCCTGCTCCTCTTAGCATGATAAAGAAGATTCAAAGAGGGTGAGATGCCAGCTCCTTTCATTCAGTCAGTAGCTTCAAACATTTCTGGTATATGAATAACATGATGTTTTTCAATGGCAAAAATCAATGAATATTGTAAATGCACAAACAGTAATTTCTCCGCATTGCAAGGTGCAATTCTGAAATTTTTTGCTTTTTCCTGCTCCTCTTAGCATGATAAAGAAGATTCAAAGAGAGTGAGATGCCAGCTCCTTTCATTCAGTCAGTAGCTTCAATCATTTCTGGATGTTTTTCAATGGCAAAAATCAATGAATATTGTAAATGCACAAACTGTAATTTCTCCGCATTGCAAGGTGCAATTCTGAAATTTTTTGCTTTTTCCTGCTCCTCTTAGCATGGTAAAGAAGATTCAAAGAGAGTGAGATGCCAGCTCCTTTCATTCAGTCAGTAGCTTCAATCATTTCTGGATGTTTTTCAGTGGCAAAAATCAATGAATATTGTAAATGCACAAACAGTAATTTCTCCGCATTGCAAGGTGCAATTCTGAAATTTTTTGCTTTTTCCTGCTCCTCTTAGCATGATAAAGAAGATTCAAAGAGAGTGAGATGCCAGCTCCTTTCATTCAGTCAGTACCTTCAATCATTTCTGGATGTTTTTCAATGGCAAAAATCAATGAATATTGTAAATGCACAAACAGTAATTTCTCCGCATTGCAAGGTGCAATTCTGAAATTTTTTGCTTTTTCCCGCTCCTCTTAGCATGATAAAGAAGATTCAAAGAGAGTGAGGTGCCAGCTCCTTTCATTCAGTCAGTAGCTTCAAACATTTCTGGTATATGAATAACATGTTTTTCAATGGCAAAAATCAATGAATATTGTAAATGCACAAACAGTAATTTCTCCGCATTGCAAGGTGCAATTCTGAAATTTTTTGATTTTTCCTGCTCCTCTTAGCATGATAAAGAAGATTCAAAGAGAGTGAGATGCCAGCTCCTTTCATTCAGTCAGTAGCTTCAATCATTTCTGGACGTTTTTCAATGGCAAAAATCAATGAATATTGTAAATGCACAAACAGTAATTTCTCCGCATTGCAAGGTGCAATTCTGAAATTTTTGCTTTTTCCTGCTCCTCTTAGCATGATAAAGAAGATTCAAAGAGAGTGAGATGCCAGCTCCTTTCATTCAGTCAGTAGCTTCAATCATTTCTGGACGTTTTTCAATGGCAAAAATCAATGAATATTGTAAATGCACAAACAGTAATTTCTCCGCATTGCAAGGTGCAATTCTGAAATTTTTTGCTTTTTCCTGCTCCTCTTAGCATGATAAAGAAGATTCAAAGAGAGTGAGATGCCAGCTCCTTTCATTCAGTCAGTAGCTTCAAACATTTCTGGTATATGAATAACATGATGTTTTTCAATGGCAAAAATCAATGAATATTGTAAATGCACAAACAGTAATTTCTCCGCATTGCAAGGTGCAAGTCTGAAATTTTTTGCTTTTTCCTGCTCCTCTTAGCATGATAAAGAAGATTCAAAGAGAGTGAGATGCCAGTTACTTTCATTCAGTCAGTAGCTTCAATCATTTCTGGACGTTTTTCAATGGTAAAAATCAATGAATATTGTAAATGCACAAACAGTAATTTCTCCACATTGCAAGGTGCAATTCTGAAATTTTTTGCTTTTTCCTGCTCCTCTTAGCATGATAAAGAAGATTCAAAGAGAGTGAGATGCCAGCTCCTTTCATTCAGTCAGTAGCTTCAAACATTTCTGGTATATGAATAACATGATGTTTTTCAATGGCAAAAATCAATGAATATTGTAAATGCACAAACAGTAATTTCTCCGCATTGCAAGGTGCAATTCTGAAATTTTTTGCTTTTTCCTGCTCCTCTTAGCATGATAAAGAAGATTCAAAGAGAGTGAGATGCCAGCTCCTTTCATTCAGTCAGTAGCTTCAATCATTTCTGGATGTTTTTCAATGGCAAAAATCAATGAATATTGTAAATGCACAAACTGTAATTTCTCCGCATTGCAAGGTGCAATTCTGAAATTTTTTGCTTTTTCCTGCTCCTCTTAGCATGATAAAGAAGATTCAAAGAGAGTGAGATGCCAGCTCCTTTCATTCAGTCAGTAGCTTCAATCATTTCTGGACGTTTTTCAATGGCAAAAACCAATGAATATTGTAAATGCACAAACAGTAATTTCTCCGCATTGCAAGGTGCAATTCTGAAATTTTTTGCTTTTTCCTGCTCCTCTTAGCATGATAAAGAAGATTCAAAGAGAGTGAGATGCCAGCACCTTTCATTCAGTCAGTACCTTCAATCATTTCTGGACGTTTTTCAATGGCAAAAATCAATGAATATTGTAAATGCACAAACAGTAATTTCTCCGCATTGCAAGGTGCAATTCTGAAATTTTTTGCTTTTTCCCGCTCCTCTTAGCATGATAAAGAAGATTCAAAGAGAGTGAGGTGCCAGCTCCTTTCATTCAGTCAGTAGCTTCAAACATTTCTGGTATATGAATAACATGTTTTTCAATGGCAAAAATCAATGAATATTGTAAATGCACAAACAGTAATTTCTCCGCATTGCAAGGTGCAATTCTGAAATTTTTTGCTTTTTCCTGCTCCTCTTAGCATGATAAAGAAGATTCAAAGAGAGTGAGATGCCAGCTCCTTTCATTCAGTCAGTAGCTTCAATCATTTCTGGACGTTTTTCAATGGCAAAAATCAATGAATATTGTAAATGCACAAACAGCAATTTCTCCGCATTGCAAGGTGCAATTCTGAAATTTTTTGCTTTTTCCTGCTCCTCTTAGCATGATAAAGAAGATTCAAAGAGAGTGAGATGTCAGCTCCTTTCATTCAGTCAGTAGCTTCAAACATTTCTGGTATATGAATAACATGATGTTTTTCAATGGCAAAAATCAATGAATATTGTAAATGCACAAACAGTAATTTCTCCGCATTGCAAGGTGCAATTCTGAAATTTTTTGCTTTTTCCTGCTCCTCTTAGCATGATAAAGAAGATTCAAAGAGAGTGAGATGCCAGCTCCTTTCATTCAGTCAGTAGCTTCAATCATTTCTGGATGTTTTTCAATGGCAAAAATCAATGAATATTGTAAATGCACAAACAGTAATTTCTCCGCATTGCAAGGTGCAATTCTGAAATTTTTTACTTTTTCCTGCTCCTCTTAGCATGATAAAGAAGATTCAAAGAGAGTGAGATGCCAGCTCCTTTCATTCAGTCAGTAGCTTCAATCATTTCTGGTATATGAATAACATGATGTTTTTCAATGGCAAAAATCAATGAATATTGTAAATGCACAAACAGTAATTTCTCCGCATTGCAAGGTGCAATTCTGAAATTTTTTGCTTTTTCCTGCTCCTCTTAGCATGATAAAGAAGATTCAAAGAGAGTGAGATGCCAGCTCCTTTCATTCAGTCAGTAGCTTCAATCATTTCTGGACGTTTTTCAATGGCAAAAACCAATGAATATTGTAAATGCACAAACAGTAATTTCTCCGCATTGCAAGGTGCAATTCTGAAATTTTTTGCTTTTTCCTGCTCCTCTTAGCATGATAAAGAAGATTCAAAGAGAGTGAGATGCCAGCTCCTTTCATTCAGTCAGTACCTTCAATCATTTCTGGACGTTTTTCAATGGCAAAAATCAATGAATATTGTAAATGCACAAACAGTAATTTCTCCGCATTGCAAGGTGCAATTCTGAAATTTTTTGCTTTTTCCCGCTCCTCTTAGCATGATAAAGAAGATTCAAAGAGAGTGAGGTGCCAGCTCCTTTCATTCAGTCAGTAGCTTCAAACATTTCTGGTATATGAATAACATGTTTTTCAATGGCAAAAATCAATGAATATTGTAAATGCACAAACAGTAATTTCTCCGCATTGCAAGGTGCAATTCTGAAATTTTTTGCTTTTTCCTGCTCCTCTTAGCATGATAAAGAAGATTCAAAGAGAGTGAGATGCCAGCTCCTTTCATTCAGTCAGTAGCTTCAATCATTTCTGGACGTTTTTCAATGGCAAAAATCAATGAATATTGTAAATGCACAAACAGTAATTTCTCCGCATTGCAAGGTGCAATTCTGAAATTTTTTGCTTTTTCCTGCTCCTCTTAGCATGATAAAGAAGATTCAAAGAGAGTGAGATGTCAGCTCCTTTCATTCAGTCAGTAGCTTCAAACATTTCTGGTATATGAATAACATGATGTTTTTCAATGGCAAAAATCAATGAATATTGTAAATGCACAAACAGTAATTTCTCCGCATTGCAAGGTGCAATTCTGAAATTTTTTGCTTTTTCCTGCTCCTCTTAGCATGATAAAGAAGATTCAAAGAGAGTGAGATGCCAGCTCCTTTCGTTCAGTCAGTAGCTTCAATCATTTCTGGACGTTTTTCAATGGCAAAAACCAATGAATATTGTAAATGCACAAACAGTAATTTCTCCGCATTGCAAGGTGCAATTCTGAAATTTTTTGCTTTTTCCTGCTCCTCTTAGCATGATAAAGAAGATTCAAAGAGAGTGAGATGCCAGCTCCTTTCATTCAGTCAGTACCTTCAATCATTTCTGGACGTTTTTCAATGGCAAAAATCAATGAATATTGTAAATGCACAAACTAATTTCTCCGCATTGCAAGGTGCAATTCTGAAATTTTTTGCTTTTTCCCGCTCCTCTTAGCATGATAAAGAAGATTCAAAGAGAGTGAGGTGCCAGCTCCTTTCATTCAGTCAGTAGCTTCAAACATTTCTGGTATATGAATAACATGTTTTTCAATGGCAAAAATCAATGAATATTGTAAATGCACAAACAGTAATTTCTCCGCATTGCAAGGTGCAATTCTGAAATTTTTTGCTTTTTCCTGCTCCTCTTAGCATGATAAAGAAGATTCAAAGAGAGTGAGATGCCAGCTCCTTTCATTCAGTCAGTAGCTTCAATCATTTCTGGACGTTTTTCAATGGCAAAAATCAATGAATATTGTAAATGCACAAACAGTAATTTCTCCGCATTGCAAGGTGCAATTCTGAAATTTTTTGCTTTTTCCTGCTCCTCTTAGCATGATAAAGAAGATTCAAAGAGAGTGAGATGTCAGCTCCTTTCATTCAGTCAGTAGCTTCAAACATTTCTGGTATATGAATAACATGATGTTTTTCAATGGCAAAAATCAATGAATATTGTAAATGCACAAACAGTAATTTCTCCGCATTGCAAGGTGCAATTCTGAAATTTTTTGCTTTTTCCTGCTCCTCTTAGCATGATAAAGAAGATTCAAAGAGAGTGAGATGCCAGCTCCTTTCATTCAGTCAGTAGCTTCAATCATTTCTGGATGTTTTTCAATGGCAAAAATCAATGAATATTGTAAATGCACAAACAGTAATTTCTCCGCATTGCAAGGTGCAATTCTGAATTTTTTTGCTTTTTCCTGCTCCTCTTAGCATGATAAAGAAGATTCAAAGAGAGTGAGATGCCAGCTCCTTTCATTCAGTCAGTAGCTTCAATCATTTCTGGACGTTTTTCAATGGCAAAAATCAATGAATATTGTAAATGCACAAACAGTAATTTCTCCGCATTGCAAGGTGCAATTCTGAAATTTTTTGCTTTTTCCTGCTCCTCTTAGCATGATAAAGAAGATTCAAAGAGAGTGAGATGTCAGCTCCTTTCATTCAGTCAGTAGCTTCAAACATTTCTGGTATATGAATAACATGATGTTTTTCAATGGCAAAAATCAATGAATATTGTAAATGCACAAACAGTAATTTCTCCGCATTGCAAGGTGCAATTCTGAAATTTTTTGCTTTTTCCTGCTCCTCTTAGCATGATAAAGAAGATTCAAAGAGAGTGAGATGCCAGCTCCTTTCATTCAGTCAGTAGCTTCAATCATTTCTGGATGTTTTTCAATGGCAAAAATCAATGAATATTGTAAATGCACAAACAGTAATTTCTCCGCATTGCAAGGTGCAATTCTGAAATTTTTTGCTTTTTCCTGCTCCTCTTAGCATGATAAAGAAGATTCAAAGAGAGTGAGATGCCAGCTCCTTTCGTTCAGTCAGTAGCTTCAATCATTTCTGGACGTTTTTCAATGGCAAAAATCATTGAATATTATAAATGCACAAACAGTAATTTCTCCGCATTGCAAGGTGCAATTCTGAAATTTTTTACTTTTTCCTGCTCCTCTTAGCATGATAAAGAAGATTCAAAGAGAGTGAGATGCCAGCTCCTTTCATTCAGTCAGTAGCTTCAATCATTTCTGGTATATGAATAACATGATGTTTTTCAATGGCAAAAATCAATGAATATTGTAAATGCACAAACAGTAATTTCTCCGCATTGCAAGGTGCAATTCTGAAATTTTTTGCTTTTTCCTGCTCCTCTTAGCATGATAAAGAAGATTCAAAGAGAGTGAGATGCCAGCTCCTTTCATTCAGTCAGTAGCTTCAAACTTTTCTGGTATATGAGTAACATGATGTTTTTCAATGGCAAAAATCAATGAATATTGTAAATGCACAAACAGTAATTTCTCCGCATTGCAAGGTGCAAGTCTGAAATTTTTTGCTTTTTCCTGCTCCTCTTAGCATGATAAAGAAGATTCAAAGAGAGTGAGATGCCAGCTACTTTCATTCAGTCAGTAGCTTCAATCATTTCTGGACGTTTTTCAATGGTAAAAATCAATGAATATTGTAAATGCACAAACAGTAATTTCTCCACATTGCAAGGTGCAATTCTGAAATTTTTTGCTTTTTCCTGCTCCTCTTAGCATGATAAAGAAGATTCAAAGAGAGTGAGATGCCAGCTCCTTTCATTCAGTCAGTAGCTTCAAACATTTCTGGTATATGAATAACATGATGTTTTTCAATGGCAAAAATCAATGAATATTGTAAATGCACAAACAGTAATTTCTCCGCATTGCAAGGTGCAATTCTGAAATTTTTTGCTTTTTCCTGCTCCTCTTAGCATGATAAAGAAGATTCAAAGAGAGTGAGATGCCAGCTCCTTTCATTCAGTCAGTAGCTTCAAACATTTCTGGTATATGAATAACATGATGTTTTTCAATGGCAAAAATCAATGAATATTGTAAATGCACAAACAGTAATTTCTCCGCATTGCAAGGTGCAAGTCTGAAATTTTTTGCTTTTTCCTGCTCCTCTTAGCATGATAAAGAAGATTCAAAGAGAGTGAGATGCCAGCTACTTTCATTCAGTCAGTAGCTTCAATCATTTCTGGACGTTTTTCAATGGTAAAAATCAATGAATATTGTAAATGCACAAACAGTAATTTCTCCGCATTGCAAGGTGCAATTCTGAAATTTTTTGCTTTTTCCTGCTCCTCTTAGCATGATAAAGAAGATTCAAAGAGAGTGAGATGCCAGCTCCTTTCATTCAGTCAGTAGCTTCAATCATTTCTGGACGTTTTTCAATGGCAAAAACCAATGAATATTGTAAATGCACAAACAGTAATTTCTCCGCATTGCAAGGTGCAATTCTGAAATTTTTTGCTTTTTCCTGCTCCTCTTAGCATGATAAAGAAGATTCAAAGAGAGTGAGATGCCAGCTCCTTTCATTCAGTCAGTACCTTCAATCATTTCTGGACGTTTTTCAATGGCAAAAATCAATGAATATTGTAAATGCACAAACAGTAATTTCTCCGCATTGCAAGGTGCAATTCTGAAATTTTTTGCTTTTTCCTGCTCCTCTTAGCATGATAAAGAAGATTCAAAGAGAGTGAGATGCCAGCTCCTTTCATTCAGTCAGTAGCTTCAAACATTTCTGGTATATGAATAACATGATGTTTTTCAATGGCAAAAATCAATGAATATTGTAAATGCACAAACAGTAATTTCTCCGCATTGCAAGGTGCAATTCTGAAATTTTTTGCTTTTTCCTGCTCCTCTTAGCATGATAAAGAAGATTCAAAGAGAGTGAGATGCCAGCTCCTTTCATTCAGTCAGTAGCTTCAATCATTTCTGGATGTTTTTCAATGGCAAAAATCAATGAATATTGTAAATGCACAAACAGTAATTTCTCCGCATTGCAAGGTGCAATTCTGAAATTTTTTGCTTTTTCCTGCTCCTCTTAGCATGATAAAGAAGATTCAAAGAGAGTGAGATGTCAGCTCCTTTCATTCAGTCAGTAGCTTCAAACATTTCTGGTATATGAATAACATGATGTTTTTCAATGGCAAAAATCAATGAATATTGTAAATGCACAAACAGTAATTTCTCCGCATTGCAAGGTGCAATTCTGAAATTTTTTGCTTTTTCCTGCTCCTCTTAGCATGATAAAGAAGATTCAAAGAGAGTGAGATGCCAGCTCCTTTCATTCAGTCAGTAGCTTCAATCATTTCTGGATGTTTTTCAATGGCAAAAATCAATGAATATTGTAAATGCACAAACAGTAATTTCTCCGCATTGCAAGGTGCAATTCTGAAATTTTTTGCTTTTTCCTGCTCCTCTTAGCATGATAAAGAAGATTCAAAGAGAGTGAGATGCCAGCTCCTTTCATTCAGTCAGTAGCTTCAAACATTTCTGGTATATGAATAACATGATGTTTTTCAATGGCAAAAATAAATGAATATTGTAAATGCACAAACAGTAATTTCTCCGCATTGCAAGGTGCAAGTCTGAAATTTTTTGCTTTTTCCTGCTCCTCTTAGCATGATAAAGAAGATTCAAAGAGAGTGAGATGCCAGCTACTTTCATTCAGTCAGTAGCTTCAATCATTTCTGGACGTTTTTCAATGGTAAAAATCAATGAATATTGTAAATGCACAAACAGTAATTTCTCCACATTGCAAGGTGCAATTCTGAAATTTTTTGCTTTTTCCTGCTCCTCTTAGCATGATAAAGAAGATTCAAAGAGGGTGAGATGCCAGCTCCTTTCATTCAGTCAGTAGCTTCAAACATTTCTGGTATATGAATAACATGATGTTTTTCAATGGCAAAAATCAATGAATATTGTAAATGCACAAACAGTAATTTCTCCGCATTGCAAGGTGCAATTCTGAAATTTTTTGCTTTTTCCTGCTCCTCTTAGCATGATAAAGAAGATTCAAAGAGAGTGAGATGCCAGCTCCTTTCATTCAGTCAGTAGCTTCAATCATTTCTGGATGTTTTTCAATGGCAAAAATCAATGAATATTGTAAATGCACAAACTGTAATTTCTCCGCATTGCAAGGTGCAATTCTGAAATTTTTTGCTTTTTCCTGCTCCTCTTAGCATGGTAAAGAAGATTCAAAGAGAGTGAGATGCCAGCTCCTTTCATTCAGTCAGTAGCTTCAATCATTTCTGGATGTTTTTCAGTGGCAAAAATCAATGAATATTGTAAATGCACAAACAGTAATTTCTCCGCATTGCAAGGTGCAATTCTGAAATTTTTTGCTTTTTCCTGCTCCTCTTAGCATGATAAAGAAGATTCAAAGAGAGTGAGATGCCAGCTCCTTTCATTCAGTCAGTACCTTCAATCATTTCTGGATGTTTTTCAATGGCAAAAATCAATGAATATTGTAAATGCACAAACAGTAATTTCTCCGCATTGCAAGGTGCAATTCTGAAATTTTTTGCTTTTTCCCGCTCCTCTTAGCATGATAAAGAAGATTCAAAGAGAGTGAGGTGCCAGCTCCTTTCATTCAGTCAGTAGCTTCAAACATTTCTGGTATATGAATAACATGTTTTTCAATGGCAAAAATCAATGAATATTGTAAATGCACAAACAGTAATTTCTCCGCATTGCAAGGTGCAATTCTGAAATTTTTTGATTTTTCCTGCTCCTCTTAGCATGATAAAGAAGATTCAAAGAGAGTGAGATGCCAGCTCCTTTCATTCAGTCAGTAGCTTCAATCATTTCTGGACGTTTTTCAATGGCAAAAATCAATGAATATTGTAAATGCACAAACAGTAATTTCTCCGCATTGCAAGGTGCAATTCTGAAATTTTTTGCTTTTTCCTGCTCCTCTTAGCATGATAAAGAAGATTCAAAGAGAGTGAGATGCCAGCTCCTTTCATTCAGTCAGTAGCTTCAATCATTTCTGGACGTTTTTCAATGGCAAAAATCAATGAATATTGTAAATGCACAAACAGTAATTTCTCCGCATTGCAAGGTGCAATTCTGAAATTTTTTGCTTTTTCCTGCTCCTCTTAGCATGATAAAGAAGATTCAAAGAGAGTGAGATGCCAGCTCCTTTCATTCAGTCAGTAGCTTCAAACATTTCTGGTATATGAATAACATGATGTTTTTCAATGGCAAAAATCAATGAATATTGTAAATGCACAAACAGTAATTTCTCCGCATTGCAAGGTGCAAGTCTGAAATTTTTTGCTTTTTCCTGCTCCTCTTAGCATGATAAAGAAGATTCAAAGAGAGTGAGATGCCAGTTACTTTCATTCAGTCAGTAGCTTCAATCATTTCTGGACGTTTTTCAATGGTAAAAATCAATGAATATTGTAAATGCACAAACAGTAATTTCTCCACATTGCAAGGTGCAATTCTGAAATTTTTTGCTTTTTCCTGCTCCTCTTAGCATGATAAAGAAGATTCAAAGAGAGTGAGATGCCAGCTCCTTTCATTCAGTCAGTAGCTTCAAACATTTCTGGTATATGAATAACATGATGTTTTTCAATGGCAAAAATCAATGAATATTGTAAATGCACAAACAGTAATTTCTCCGCATTGCAAGGTGCAATTCTGAAATTTTTTGCTTTTTCCTGCTCCTCTTAGCATGATAAAGAAGATTCAAAGAGAGTGAGATGCCAGCTCCTTTCATTCAGTCAGTAGCTTCAATCATTTCTGGATGTTTTTCAATGGCAAAAATCAATGAATATTGTAAATGCACAAACTGTAATTTCTCCGCATTGCAAGGTGCAATTCTGAAATTTTTTGCTTTTTCCTGCTCCTCTTAGCATGATAAAGAAGATTCAAAGAGAGTGAGATGCCAGCTCCTTTCATTCAGTCAGTAGCTTCAATCATTTCTGGACGTTTTTCAATGGCAAAAACCAATGAATATTGTAAATGCACAAACAGTAATTTCTCCGCATTGCAAGGTGCAATTCTGAAATTTTTTGCTTTTTCCTGCTCCTCTTAGCATGATAAAGAAGATTCAAAGAGAGTGAGATGCCAGCTCCTTTCATTCAGTCAGTACCTTCAATCATTTCTGGACGTTTTTCAATGGCAAAAATCAATGAATATTGTAAATGCACAAACAGTAATTTCTCCGCATTGCAAGGTGCAATTCTGAAATTTTTTGCTTTTTCCCGCTCCTCTTAGCATGATAAAGAAGATTCAAAGAGAGTGAGGTGCCAGCTCCTTTCATTCAGTCAGTAGCTTCAAACATTTCTGGTATATGAATAACATGTTTTTCAATGGCAAAAATCAATGAATATTGTAAATGCACAAACAGTAATTTCTCCGCATTGCAAGGTGCAATTCTGAAATTTTTTGCTTTTTCCTGCTCCTCTTAGCATGATAAAGAAGATTCAAAGAGAGTGAGATGCCAGCTCCTTTCATTCAGTCAGTAGCTTCAATCATTTCTGGACGTTTTTCAATGGCAAAAATCAATGAATATTGTAAATGCACAAACAGCAATTTCTCCGCATTGCAAGGTGCAATTCTGAAATTTTTTGCTTTTTCCTGCTCCTCTTAGCATGATAAAGAAGATTCAAAGAGAGTGAGATGTCAGCTCCTTTCATTCAGTCAGTAGCTTCAAACATTTCTGGTATATGAATAACATGATGTTTTTCAATGGCAAAAATCAATGAATATTGTAAATGCACAAACAGTAATTTCTCCGCATTGCAAGGTGCAATTCTGAAATTTTTTGCTTTTTCCTGCTCCTCTTAGCATGATAAAGAAGATTCAAAGAGAGTGAGATGCCAGCTCCTTTCATTCAGTCAGTAGCTTCAATCATTTCTGGATGTTTTTCAATGGCAAAAATCAATGAATATTGTAAATGCACAAACAGTAATTTCTCCGCATTGCAAGGTGCAATTCTGAAATTTTTTGCTTTTTCCTGCTCCTCTTAGCATGATAAAGAAGATTCAAAGAGAGTGAGATGCCAGCTCCTTTCGTTCAGTCAGTAGCTTCAATCATTTCCGGACGTTTTTCAATGGCAAAAATCATTGAATATTATAAATGCACAAACAGTAATTTCTCCGCATTGCAAGGTGCAATTCTGAAATTTTTTACTTTTTCCTGCTCCTCTTAGCATGATAAAGAAGATTCAAAGAGAGTGAGATGCCAGCTCCTTTCATTCAGTCAGTAGCTTCAATCATTTCTGGTATATGAATAACATGATGTTTTTCAATGGCAAAAATCAATGAATATTGTAAATGCACAAACAGTAATTTCTCCGCATTGCAAGGTGCAATTCTGAAATTTTTTGCTTTTTCCTGCTCCTCTTAGCATGATAAAGAAGATTCAAAGAGAGTGAGATGCCAGCTCCTTTCATTCAGTCAGTAGCTTCAATCATTTCTGGATGTTTTTCAATGGCAAAAATCAATGAATATTGTAAATGCACAAACAGTAATTTCTCCGCATTGCAAGGTGCAATTCTGAAATTTTTTGCTTTTTCCTGCTCCTCTTAGCATGATAAAGAAGATTCAAAGAGAGTGAGATGCCAGCTCCTTTCGTTCAGTCAGTAGCTTCAATCATTTCTGGACGTTTTTCAATGGCAAAAATCATTGAATATTATAAATGCACAAACAGTAATTTCTCCGCATTGCAAGGTGCAATTCTGAAATTTTTTACTTTTTCCTGCTCCTCTTAGCATGATAAAGAAGATTCAAAGAGAGTGAGATGCCAGCTCCTTTCATTCAGTCAGTAGCTTCAATCATTTCTGGTATATGAATAACATGATGTTTTTCAATGGCAAAAATCAATGAATATTGTAAATGCACAAACAGTAATTTCTCCGCATTGCAAGGTGCAATTCTGAAATTTTTTGCTTTTTCCTGCTCCTCTTAGCATGATAAAGAAGATTCAAAGAGAGTGAGATGCCAGCTCCTTTCATTCAGTCAGTAGCTTCAAACATTTCTGGTATATGAATAACATGATGTTTTTCAATGGCAAAAATCAATGAATATTGTAAATGCACAAACAGTAATTTCTCCGCATTGCAAGGTGCAAGTCTGAAATTTTTTGCTTTTTCCTGCTCCTCTTAGCATGATAAAGAAGATTCAAAGAGAGTGAGATGCCAGCTACTTTCATTCAGTCAGTAGCTTCAATCATTTCTGGACGTTTTTCAATGGTAAAAATCAATGAATATTGTAAATGCACAAACAGTAATTTCTCCACATTGCAAGGTGCAATTCTGAAATTTTTTGCTTTTTCCTGCTCCTCTTAGCATGATAAAGAAGATTCACAGAGAGTGAGATGCCAGCTCCTTTCATTCAGTCAGTAGCTTCAAACATTTCTGGTATATGAATAACATGATGTTTTTCAATGGCAAAAATCAATGAATATTGTAAATGCACAAACAGTAATTTCTCCGCATTGCAAGGTGCAATTCTGAAATTTTTTGCTTTTTCCTGCTCCTCTTAGCATGATAAAGAAGATTCAAAGAGAGTGAGATGCCAGCTCCTTTCATTCAGTCAGTAGCTTCAAACATTTCTGGTATATGAATAACATGATGTTTTTCAATGGCAAAAATCAATGAATATTGTAAATGCACAAACAGTAATTTCTCCGCATTGCAAGGTGCAAGTCTGAAATTTTTTGCTTTTTCCTGCTCCTCTTAGCATGATAAAGAAGATTCAAAGAGAGTGAGATGCCAGCTACTTTCATTCAGTCAGTAGCTTCAATCATTTCTGGACGTTTTTCAATGGTAAAAATCAATGAATATTGTAAATGCACAAACAGTAATTTCTCCACATTGCAAGGTGCAATTCTGAAATTTTTTGCTTTTTCCTGCTCCTCTTAGCATGATAAAGAAGATTCAAAGAGAGTGAGATGCCAGCTCCTTTCATTCAGTCAGTAGCTTCAAACATTTCTGGTATATGAATAACATGATGTTTTTCAATGGCAAAAATCAATGAATATTGTAAATGCACAAACAGTAATTTCTCCGCATTGCAAGGTGCAATTCTGAAATTTTTTGCTTTTTCCTGCTCCTCTTAGCATGATAAAGAAGATTCAAAGAGAGTGAGATGCCAGCTCCTTTCATTCAGTCAGTAGCTTCAATCATTTCTGGATGTTTTTCAATGGCAAAAATCAATGAATATTGTAAATGCACAAACTGTAATTTCTCCGCATTGCAAGGTGCAATTCTGAAATTTTTTGCTTTTTCCTGCTCCTCTTAGCATGATAAAGAAGATTCAAAGAGAGTGAGATGCCAGCTCCTTTCATTCAGTCAGTAGCTTCAATCATTTCTGGACGTTTTTCAATGGCAAAAACCAATGAATATTGTAAATGCACAAACAGTAATTTCTCCGCATTGCAAGGTGCAATTCTGAAATTTTTTGCTTTTTCCTGCTCCTCTTAGCATGATAAAGAAGATTCAAAGAGAGTGAGATGCCAGCTCCTTTCATTCAGTCAGTACCTTCAATCATTTCTGGACGTTTTTCAATGGCAAAAATCAATGAATATTGTAAATGCACAAACAGTAATTTCTCCGCATTGCAAGGTGCAATTCTGAAATTTTTTGCTTTTTCCTGCTCCTCTTAGCATGATAAAGAAGATTCAAAGAGAGTGAGATGCCAGCTCCTTTCATTCAGTCAGTAGCTTCAAACATTTCTGGTATATGAATAACATGATGTTTTTCAATGGCAAAAATCAATGAATATTGTAAATGCACAAACAGTAATTTCTCCGCATTGCAAGGTGCAATTCTGAAATTTTTTGCTTTTTCCTGCTCCTCTTAGCATGATAAAGAAGATTCAAAGAGAGTGAGATGCCAGCTCCTTTCATTCAGTCAGTAGCTTCAATCATTTCTGGATGTTTTTCATTGGCAAAAATCAATGAATATTGTAAATGCACAAACAGTAATTTCTCCGCATTGCAAGGTGCAATTCTGAAATTTTTTGCTTTTTCCTGCTCTTCTTAGCATGATAAAGAAGATTCAAAGAGAGTGAGATGTCAGCTCCTTTCATTCAGTCAGTAGCTTCAAACATTTCTGGTATATGAATAACATGATGTTTTTCAATGGCAAAAATCAATGAATATTGTAAATGCACAAACAGTAATTTCTCCGCATTGCAAGGTGCAATTCTGAAATTTTTTGCTTTTTCCTGCTCCTCTTAGCATGATAAAGAAGATTCAAAGAGAGTGAGATGCCAGCTCATTTCGTTCAGTCAGTAGCTTCAATCATTTCAGGACGTTTTTCAATGGCAAAAATCATTGAATATTATAAATGCACAAACAGTAATTTCTCCGCATTGCAAGGTGCAATTCTGAAATTTTTTTTACTTTTTCCTGCTCCTCTTAGCATGATAAAGAAGATTCAAAGAGAGTGAGATGCCAGCTCCTTTCATTCAGTCAGTAGCTTCAATCATTTCTGGTATATGAATAACATGATGTTTTTCAATGGCAAAAATCAATGAATATTGTAAATGCACAAACAGTAATTTCTCCGCATTGCAAGGTGCAAGTCTGAAATTTTTTGCTTTTTCCTGCTCCTCTTAGCATGATAAAGAAGATTCAAAGAGAGTGAGATGCCAGCTACTTTCATTCAGTCAGTAGCTTCAATCATTTCTGGACGTTTTTCAATGGTAAAAATCAATGAATATTGTAAATGCACAAACAGTAATTTCTCCACATTGCAAGGTGCAATTCTGAAATTTTTTGCTTTTTCCTGCTCCTCTTAGCATGATAAAGAAGATTCAAAGAGAGTGAGATGCCAGCTCCTTTCATTCAGTCAGTAGCTTCAAACATTTCTGGTATATGAATAACATGATGTTTTTCAATGGCAAAAATCAATGAATATTGTAAATGCACAAACAGTAATTTCTCCGCATTGCAAGGTGCAATTCTGAAATTTTTTGCTTTTTCCTGCTACTCTTAGCATGATAAAGAAGATTCAAAGAGAGTGAGGTGCCAGCTCCTTTCATTCAGTCAGTAGCTTCAAACATTTCTGGTATATGAATAACATGTTTTTCAATGGCAAAAATCAATGAATATTGTAAATGCACAAACAGTAATTTCTCCGCATTGCAAGGTGCAATTCTGAAATTTTTTGCTTTTTCCTGCTCCTCTTAGCATGATAAAGAAGATTCAAAGAGAGTGAGATGCCAGCTCCTTTCATTCAGTCAGTAGCTTCAATCATTTCTGGACGTTTTTCAATGGCAAAAATCAATGAATATTGTAAATGCACAAACAGTAATTTCTCCGCATTGCAAGGTGCAATTCTGAAATTTTTTGCTTTTTCCTGCTCCTCTTAGCATGATAAAGAAGATTCAAAGAGAGTGAGATGTCAGCTCCTTTCATTCAGTCAGTAGCTTCAAACATTTCTGGTATATGAATAACATGATGTTTTTCAATGGCAAAAATCAATGAATATTGTAAATGCACAAACAGTAATTTCTCCGCATTGCAAGGTGCAAGTCTGAAATTTTTTGCTTTTTCCTGCTCCTCTTAGCATGATAAAGAAGATTCAAAGAGAGTGAGATGCCAGTTACTTTCATTCAGTCAGTAGCTTCAATCATTTCTGGACGTTTTTCAATGGTAAAAATCAATGAATATTGTAAATGCACAAACAGTAATTTCTCCACATTGCAAGGTGCAATTCTGAAATTTTTTGCTTTTTCCTGCTCCTCTTAGCATGATAAAGAAGATTCAAAGAGAGTGAGATGCCAGCTCCTTTCATTCAGTCAGTAGCTTCAAACATTTCTGGTATATGAATAACATGATGTTTTTCAATGGCAAAAATCAATGAATATTGTAAATGCACAAACAGTAATTTCTCCGCATTGCAAGGTGCAATTCTGAAATTTTTTGCTTTTTCCTGCTCCTCTTAGCATGATAAAGAAGATTCAAAGAGAGTGAGATGCCAGCTCCTTTCATTCAGTCAGTAGCTTCAATCATTTCTGGATGTTTTTCAATGGCAAAAATCAATGAATATTGTAAATGCACAAACTGTAATTTCTCCGCATTGCAAGGTGCAATTCTGAAATTTTTTGCTTTTTCCTGCTCCTCTTAGCATGATAAAGAAGATTCAAAGAGAGTGAGATGCCAGCTCCTTTCATTCAGTCAGTAGCTTCAATCATTTCTGGACGTTTTTCAATGGCAAAAACCAATGAATATTGTAAATGCACAAACAGTAATTTCTCCGCATTGCAAGGTGCAATTCTGAAATTTTTTGCTTTTTCCTGCTCCTCTTAGCATGATAAAGAAGATTCAAAGAGAGTGAGATGCCAGCTCCTTTCATTCAGTCAGTACCTTCAATCATTTCTGGACGTTTTTCAATGGCAAAAATCAATGAATATTGTAAATGCACAAACAGTAATTTCTCCGCATTGCAAGGTGCAATTCTGAAATTTTTTGCTTTTTCCCGCTCCTCTTAGCATGATAAAGAAGATTCAAAGAGAGTGAGGTGCCAGCTCCTTTCATTCAGTCAGTAGCTTCAAACATTTCTGGTATATGAATAACATGTTTTTCAATGGCAAAAATCAATGAATATTGTAAATGCACAAACAGTAATTTCTCCGCATTGCAAGGTGCAATTCTGAAATTTTTTGCTTTTTCCTGCTCCTCTTAGCATGATAAAGAAGATTCAAAGAGAGTGAGATGCCAGCTCCTTTCATTCAGTCAGTAGCTTCAATCATTTCTGGACGTTTTTCAATGGCAAAAATCAATGAATATTGTAAATGCACAAACAGCAATTTCTCCGCATTGCAAGGTGCAATTCTGAAATTTTTTGCTTTTTCCTGCTCCTCTTAGCATGATAAAGAAGATTCAAAGAGAGTGAGATGTCAGCTCCTTTCATTCAGTCAGTAGCTTCAAACATTTCTGGTATATGAATAACATGATGTTTTTCAATGGCAAAAATCAATGAATATTGTAAATGCACAAACAGTAATTTCTCCGCATTGCAAGGTGCAATTCTGAAATTTTTTGCTTTTTCCTGCTCCTCTTAGCATGATAAAGAAGATTCAAAGAGAGTGAGATGCCAGCTCCTTTCATTCAGTCAGTAGCTTCAATCATTTCTGGATGTTTTTCAATGGCAAAAATCAATGAATATTGTAAATGCACAAACAGTAATTTCTCCGCATTGCAAGGTGCAATTCTGAAATTTTTTGCTTTTTCCTGCTCCTCTTAGCATGATAAAGAAGATTCAAAGAGAGTGAGATGCCAGCTCCTTTCGTTCAGTCAGTAGCTTCAATCATTTCCGGACGTTTTTCAATGGCAAAAATCATTGAATATTATAAATGCACAAACAGTAATTTCTCCGCATTGCAAGGTGCAATTCTGAAATTTTTTACTTTTTCCTGCTCCTCTTAGCATGATAAAGAAGATTCAAAGAGAGTGAGATGCCAGCTCCTTTCATTCAGTCAGTAGCTTCAATCATTTCTGGTATATGAATAACATGATGTTTTTCAATGGCAAAAATCAATGAATATTGTAAATGCACAAACAGTAATTTCTCCGCATTGCAAGGTGCAATTCTGAAATTTTTTGCTTTTTCCTGCTCCTCTTAGCATGATAAAGAAGATTCAAAGAGAGTGAGATGCCAGCTCCTTTCGTTCAGTCAGTAGCTTCAATCATTTCTGGACGTTTTTCAATGGCAAAAATCATTGAATATTATAAATGCACAAACAGTAATTTCTCCGCATTGCAAGGTGCAATTCTGAAATTTTTTACTTTTTCCTGCTCCTCTTAGCATGATAAAGAAGATTCAAAGAGAGTGAGATGCCAGCTCCTTTCATTCAGTCAGTAGCTTCAATCATTTCTGGTATATGAATAACATGATGTTTTTCAATGGCAAAAATCAATGAATATTGTAAATGCACAAACAGTAATTTCTCCGCATTGCAAGGTGCAATTCTGAAATTTTTTGCTTTTTCCTGCTCCTCTTAGCATGATAAAGAAGATTCAAAGAGAGTGAGATGCCAGCTCCTTTCATTCAGTCAGTAGCTTCAAACATTTCTGGTATATGAATAACATGATGTTTTTCAATGGCAAAAATCAATGAATATTGTAAATGCACAAACAGTAATTTCTCCGCATTGCAAGGTGCAAGTCTGAAATTTTTTGCTTTTTCCTGCTCCTCTTAGCATGATAAAGAAGATTCAAAGAGAGTGAGATGCCAGCTACTTTCATTCAGTCAGTAGCTTCAATCATTTCTGGACGTTTTTCAATGGTAAAAATCAATGAATATTGTAAATGCACAAACAGTAATTTCTCCACATTGCAAGGTGCAATTCTGAAATTTTTTGCTTTTTCCTGCTCCTCTTAGCATGATAAAGAAGATTCACAGAGAGTGAGATGCCAGCTCCTTTCATTCAGTCAGTAGCTTCAAACATTTCTGGTATATGAATAACATGATGTTTTTCAATGGCAAAAATCAATGAATATTGTAAATGCACAAACAGTAATTTCTCCGCATTGCAAGGTGCAATTCTGAAATTTTTTGCTTTTTCCTGCTCCTCTTAGCATGATAAAGAAGATTCAAAGAGAGTGAGATGCCAGCTCCTTTCATTCAGTCAGTAGCTTCAAACATTTCTGGTATATGAATAACATGATGTTTTTCAATGGCAAAAATCTGTGAATATTGTAAATGCACAAACAGTAATTTCTCCGCATTGCAAGGTGCAAGTCTGAAATTTTTTGCTTTTTCCTGCTCCTCTTAGCATGATAAAGAAGATTCAAAGAGAGTGAGATGCCAGCTACTTTCATTCAGTCAGTAGCTTCAATCATTTCTGGACGTTTTTCAATGGTAAAAATCAATGAATATTGTAAATGCACAAACAGTAATTTCTCCACATTGCAAGGTGCAATTCTGAAATTTTTTGCTTTTTCCTGCTCCTCTTAGCATGATAAAGAAGATTCAAAGAGAGTGAGATGCCAGCTCCTTTCATTCAGTCAGTAGCTTCAAACATTTCTGGTATATGAATAACATGATGTTTTTCAATGGCAAAAATCAATGAATATTGTAAATGCACAAACAGTAATTTCTCCGCATTGCAAGGTGCAATTCTGAAATTTTTTGCTTTTTCCTGCTCCTCTTAGCATGATAAAGAAGATTCAAAGAGAGTGAGATGCCAGCTCCTTTCATTCAGTCAGTAGCTTCAATCATTTCTGGATGTTTTTCAATGGCAAAAATCAATGAATATTGTAAATGCACAAACTGTAATTTCTCCGCATTGCAAGGTGCAATTCTGAAATTTTTTGCTTTTTCCTGCTCCTCTTAGCATGATAAAGAAGATTCAAAGAGAGTGAGATGCCAGCTCCTTTCATTCAGTCAGTAGCTTCAATCATTTCTGGACGTTTTTCAATGGCAAAAACCAATGAATATTGTAAATGCACAAACAGTAATTTCTCCGCATTGCAAGGTGCAATTCTGAAATTTTTTGCTTTTTCCTGCTCCTCTTAGCATGATAAAGAAGATTCAAAGAGAGTGAGATGCCAGCTCCTTTCATTCAGTCAGTACCTTCAATCATTTCTGGACGTTTTTCAATGGCAAAAATCAATGAATATTGTAAATGCACAAACAGTAATTTCTCCGCATTGCAAGGTGCAATTCTGAAATTTTTTGCTTTTTCCTGCTCCTCTTAGCATGATAAAGAAGATTCAAAGAGAGTGAGATGCCAGCTCCTTTCATTCAGTCAGTAGCTTCAAACATTTCTGGTATATGAATAACATGATGTTTTTCAATGGCAAAAATCAATGAATATTGTAAATGCACAAACAGTAATTTCTCCGCATTGCAAGGTGCAATTCTGAAATTTTTTGCTTTTTCCTGCTCCTCTTAGCATGATAAAGAAGATTCAAAGAGAGTGAGATGCCAGCTCCTTTCATTCAGTCAGTAGCTTCAATCATTTCTGGATGTTTTTCATTGGCAAAAATCAATGAATATTGTAAATGCACAAACAGTAATTTCTCCGCATTGCAAGGTGCAATTCTGAAATTTTTTGCTTTTTCCTGCTCTTCTTAGCATGATAAAGAAGATTCAAAGAGAGTGAGATGTCAGCTCCTTTCATTCAGTCAGTAGCTTCAAACATTTCTGGTATATGAATAACATGATGTTTTTCAATGGCAAAAATCAATGAATATTGTAAATGCACAAACAGTAATTTCTCCGCATTGCAAGGTGAAATTCTGAAATTTTTTGCTTTTTCCTGCTCCTCTTAGCATGATAAAGAAGATTCAAAGAGAGTGAGATGCCAGCTCCTTTCGTTCAGTCAGTAGCTTCAATCATTTCAGGACGTTTTTCAATGGCAAAAATCATTGAATATTATAAATGCACAAACAGTAATTTCTCCGCATTGCAAGGTGCAATTCTGAAATTTTTTTTACTTTTTCCTGCTCCTCTTAGCATGATAAAGAAGATTCAAAGAGAGTGAGATGCCAGCTCCTTTCATTCAGTCAGTAGCTTCAATCATTTCTGGTATATGAATAACATGATGTTTTTCAATGGCAAAAATCAATGAATATTGTAAATGCACAAACAGTAATTTCTCCGCATTGCAAGGTGCAAGTCTGAAATTTTTTGCTTTTTCCTGCTCCTCTTAGCATGATAAAGAAGATTCAAAGAGAGTGAGATGCCAGCTACTTTCATTCAGTCAGTAGCTTCAATCATTTCTGGACGTTTTTCAATGGTAAAAATCAATGAATATTGTAAATGCACAAACAGTAATTTCTCCACATTGCAAGGTGCAATTCTGAAATTTTTTGCTTTTTCCTGCTCCTCTTAGCATGATAAAGAAGATTCAAAGAGAGTGAGATGCCAGCTCCTTTCATTCAGTCAGTAGCTTCAAACATTTCTGGTATATGAATAACATGATGTTTTTCAATGGCAAAAATCAATGAATATTGTAAATGCACAAACAGTAATTTCTCCGCATTGCAAGGTGCAATTCTGAAATTTTTTGCTTTTTCCTGCTACTCTTAGCATGATAAAGAAGATTCAAAGAGAGTGAGGTGCCAGCTCCTTTCATTCAGTCAGTAGCTTCAAACATTTCTGGTATATGAATAACATGTTTTTCAATGGCAAAAATCAATGAATATTGTAAATGCACAAACAGTAATTTCTCCGCATTGCAAGGTGCAATTCTGAAATTTTTTGCTTTTTCCTGCTCCTCTTAGCATGATAAAGAAGATTCAAAGAGAGTGAGATGCCAGCTCCTTTCATTCAGTCAGTAGCTTCAATCATTTCTGGACGTTTTTCAATGGCAAAAATCAATGAATATTGTAAATGCACAAACAGTAATTTCTCCGCATTGCAAGGTGCAATTCTGAAATTTTTTGCTTTTTCCTGCTCCTCTTAGCATGATAAAGAAGATTCAAAGAGAGTGAGATGTCAGCTCCTTTCATTCAGTCAGTAGCTTCAAACATTTCTGGTATATGAATAACATGATGTTTTTCAATGGCAAAAATCAATGAATATTGTAAATGCACAAACAGTAATTTCTCCGCATTGCAAGGTGCAATTCTGAAATTTTTTGCTTTTTCCTGCTCCTCTTAGCATGATAAAGAAGATTCAAAGAGAGTGAGATGCCAGCTCCTTTCATTCAGTCAGTAGCTTCAATCATTTCTGGATGTTTTTCAATGGCAAAAATCAATGAATATTGTAAATGCACAAACAGTAATTTCTCCGCATTGCAAGGTGCAATTCTGAAATTTTTTGCTTTTTCCCGCTCCTCTTAGCATGATAAAGAAGATTCAAAGAGAGTGGGGTGCCAGCTCCTTTCATTCAGTCAGTAGCTTCAAACATTTCTGGTATATGAATAACATGATGTTTTTCAATGGCAAAAATCAATGAATATTGTAAATGCACAAACAGTAATTTCTCCGCATTGCAAGGTGCAATTCTGAAATTTTTTGCTTTTTCCTGCTCCTCTTAGCATGATAAAGAAGATTCAAAGAGAGTGAGATGCCAGCTCCTTTCATTCAGTCAGTAGCTTCAATCATTTCTGGATGTTTTTCAATGGCAAAAATCAATGAATATTGTAAATGCACAAACAGTAATTTCTCCGCATTGCAAGGTGCAATTCTGAAATTTTTTGCTTTTTCCTGCTCCTCAGCATGATAAAGAAGATTCAAAGAGAGTGAGATGCCAGCTCCTTTCGTTCAGTCAGTAGCTTCAATCATTTCTGGACGTTTTTCAATGGCAAAAATCATTGAATATTATAAATGCACAAACAGTAATTTCTCCGCATTGCAAGGTGCAATTCTGAAATTTTTTACTTTTTCCTGCTCCTCTTAGCATGATAAAGAAGATTCAAAGAGAGTGAGATGCCAGCTCCTTTCATTCAGTCAGTAGCTTCAATCATTTCTGGTATATGAATAACATGATGTTTTTCAATGGCAAAAATCAATGAATATTGTAAATGCACAAACAGTAATTTCTCCGCATTGCAAGGTGCAATTCTGAAATTTTTTGCTTTTTCCTGCTCCTCTTAGCATGATAAAGAAGATTCAAAGAGAGTGAGATGCCAGCTCCTTTCATTCAGTCAGTAGCTTCAAACATTTCTGGTATATGAATAACATGATGTTTTTCAATGGCAAAAATCAATGAATATTGTAAATGCACAAACAGTAATTTCTCCGCATTGCAAGGTGCAAGTCTGAAATTTTTTGCTTTTTCCTGCTCCTCTTAGCATGATAAAGAAGATTCAAAGAGAGTGAGATGCCAGCTACTTTCATTCAGTCAGTAGCTTCAATCATTTCTGGACGTTTTTCAATGGTAAAAATCAATGAATATTGTAAATGCACAAACAGTAATTTCTCCACATTGCAAGGTGCAATTCTGAAATTTTTTGCTTTTTCCTGCTCCTCTTAGCATGATAAAGAAGATTCAAAGAGAGTGAGATGCCAGCTCCTTTCATTCAGTCAGTAGCTTCAAACATTTCTGGTATATGAATAACATGATGTTTTTCAATGGCAAAAATCAATGAATATTGTAAATGCACAAACAGTAATTTCTCCGCATTGCAAGGTGCAATTCTGAAATTTTTTGCTTTTTCCTGCTCCTCTTAGCATGATAAAGAAGATTCAAAGAGAGTGAGATGCCAGCTCCTTTCATTCAGTCAGTAGCTTCAAACATTTCTGGTATATGAATAACGATGTTTTTCAATGGCAAAAATCAATGAATATTGTAAATGCACAAACAGTAATTTCTCCGCATTGCAAGGTGCAAGTCTGAAATTTTTTGCTTTTTCCTGCTCCTCTTAGCATGATAAAGAAGATTCAAAGAGAGTGAGATGCCAGCTACTTTCATTCAGTCAGTAGCTTCAATCATTTCTGGACGTTTTTCAATGGTAAAAATCAATGAATATTGTAAATGCACAAACAGTAATTTCTCCACATTGCAAGGTGCAATTCTGAAATTTTTTGCTTTTTCCTGCTCCTCTTAGCATGATAAAGAAGATTCAAAGAGAGTGAGATGCCAGCTCCTTTCATTCAGTCAGTAGCTTCAATCATTTCTGGACGTTTTTCAATGGCAAAAACCAATGAATATTGTAAATGCACAAACAGTAATTTCTCCGCATTGCAAGGTGCAATTCTGAAATTTTTTGCTTTTTCCTGCTCCTCTTAGCATGATAAAGAAGATTCAAAGAGAGTGAGATGCCAGCTCCTTTCATTCAGTCAGTACCTTCAATCATTTCTGGACGTTTTTCAATGGCAAAAATCAATGAATATTGTAAATGCACAAACAGTAATTTCTCCGCATTGCAAGGTGCAATTCTGAAATTTTTTGCTTTTTCCCGCTCCTCTTAGCATGATAAAGAAGATTCAAAGAGAGTGAGGTGCCAGCTCCTTTCATTCAGTCAGTAGCTTCAAACATTTCTGGTATATGAATAACATGTTTTTCAATGGCAAAAATCAATGAATATTGTAAATGCACAAACAGTAATTTCTCCGCATTGCAAGGTGCAATTCTGAAATTTTTTGCTTTTTCCTGCTCCTCTTAGCATGATAAAGAAGATTCAAAGAGAGTGAGATGCCAGCTCCTTTCATTCAGTCAGTAGCTTCAATCATTTCTGGACGTTTTTCAATGGCAAAAATCAATGAATATTGTAAATGCACAAACAGTAATTTCTCCGCATTGCAAGGTGCAATTCTGAAATTTTTTGCTTTTTCCTGCTCCTCTTAGCATGATAAAGAAGATTCAAAGAGAGTGAGATGTCAGCTCCTTTCATTCAGTCAGTAGCTTCAAACATTTCTGGTATATGAATAACATGATGTTTTTCAATGGCAAAAATCAATGAATATTGTAAATGCACAAACAGTAATTTCTCCGCATTGCAAGGTGCAATTCTGAAATTTTTTGCTTTTTCCTGCTCCTTTTAGCATGATAAAGAAGATTCAAAGAGAGTGAGATGCCAGCTCCTTTCATTCAGTCAGTAGCTTCAATCATTTCTGGATGTTTTTCAATGGCAAAAATCAATGAATATTGTAAATGCACAAACAGTAATTTCTCCGCATTGCAAGGTGCAATTCTGAAATTTTTTGCTTTTTCCTGCTCCTCTTAGCATGATAAAGAAGATTCAAAGAGAGTGAGATGCCAGCTCCTTTCGTTCAGTCAGTAGCTTCAATCATTTCTGGACGTTTTTCAATGGCAAAAATCATTGAATATTATAAATGCACAAACAGTAATTTCTCCGCATTGCAAGGTGCAATTCTGAAATTTTTTGCTTTTTCCCGCTCCTCTTAGCATGATAAAGAAGATTCAAAGAGAGTGAGGTGCCAGCTCCTTTCATTCAGTCAGTAGCTTCAAACATTTCTGGTATATGAATAACATGTTTTTCAATGGCAAAAATCAATGAATATTGTAAATGCACAAACAGTAATTTCTCCGCATTGCAAGGTGCAATTCTGAAATTTTTTGCTTTTTCCTGCTCCTCTTAGCATGATAAAGAAGATTCAAAGAGAGTGAGATGCCAGCTCCTTTCATTCAGTCAGTAGCTTCAATCATTTCTGGACGTTTTTCAATGGCAAAAATCAATGAATATTGTAAATGCACAAACAGTAATTTCTCCGCATTGCAAGGTGCAATTCTGAAATTTTTTGCCTTTTCCTGCTCCTCTTAGCATGATAAAGAAGATTCAAAGAGAGTGAGATGCCAGCTCCTTTCATTCAGTCAGTAGCTTCAAACATTTCTGGTATATGAATAACATGATGTTTTTCAATGGCAAAAATCAATGAATATTGTAAATGCACAAACAGTAATTTCTCCGCATTGCAAGGTGCAATTCTGAAATTTTTTGCTTTTTCCTGCTCCTCTTAGCATGATAAAGAAGATTCAAAGAGAGTGAGATGCCAGCTCCTTTCATTCAGTCAGTAGCTTCAATCATTTCTGGATGTTTTTCAATGGCAAAAATCAATGAATATTGTAAATGCACAAACAGTAATTTCTCCGCATTGCAAGGTGCAATTCTGAAATTTTTTGCTTTTTCCTGCTCCTCTTAGCATGATAAAGAAGATTCAAAGAGAGTGAGATGCCAGCTCCTTTCGTTCAGTCAGTAGCTTCAATCATTTCTGGACGTTTTTCAATGGCAAAAATCATTGAATATTATAAATGCACAAACAGTAATTTCTCCGCATTGCAAGGTGCAATTCTGAAATTTTATACTTTTTCCTGCTCCTCTTAGCATGATAAAGAAGATTCAAAGAGAGTGAGATGCCAGCTCCTTTCATTCAGTCAGTAGCTTCAAACATTTCTGGTATATGAATAACATGATGTTTTTCAATGGCAAAAATCAATGAATATTGTAAATGCACAAACAGTAATTTCTCCGCATTGCAAGGTGCAAGTCTGAAATTTTTTGCTTTTTCCTGCTCCTCTTAGCATGATAAAGAAGATTCAAAGAGAGTGAGATGCCAGCTACTTTCATTCAGTCAGTAGCTTCAATCATTTCTGGACGTTTTTCAATGGTAAAAATCAATGAATATTGTAAATGCACAAACAGTAATTTCTCCACATTGCAAGGTGCAATTCTGAAATTTTTTGCTTTTTCCTGCTCCTCTTAGCATGATAAAGAAGATTCAAAGAGAGTGAGATGCCAGCTCCTTTCATTCAGTCAGTAGCTTCAAACATTTCTGGTATATGAATAACATGATGTTTTTCAATGGCAAAAATCAATGAATATTGTAAATGCACAAACAGTAATTTCTCCGCATTGCAAGGTGCAATTCTGAAATTTTTTGCTTTTTCCTGCTCCTCTTAGCATGATAAAGAAGATTCAAAGAGAGTGAGATGCCAGCTCCTTTCATTCAGTCAGTAGCTTCAATCATTTCTGGATGTTTTTCAATGGCAAAAATCAATGAATATTGTAAATGCACAAACTGTAATTTCTCCGCATTGCAAGGTGCAATTCTGAAATTTTTTGCTTTTCCTGCTCCTCTTAGCATGATAAAGAAGATTCAAAGAGAGTGAGATGCCAGCTCCTTTCATTCAGTCAGTAGCTTCAATCATTTCTGGACGTTTTTCAATGGCAAAAATCAATGAATATTGTAAATGCACAAACAGTAATTTCTCCGCATTGCAAGGTGCAATTCTGAAATTTTTTGCTTTTTCCTGCTCCTCTTAGCATGATAAAGAAGATTCAAAGAGAGTGAGATGTCAGCTCCTTTCATTCAGTCAGTAGCTTCAAACATTTCTGGTATATGAATAACATGATGTTTTTCAATGGCAAAAATCAATGAATATTGTAAATGCACAAACAGTAATTTCTCCGCATTGCAAGGTGCAATTCTGAAATTTTTTGCTTTTTCCTGCTCCTCTTAGCATGATAAAGAAGATTCAAAGAGAGTGAGATGCCAGCTCCTTTCATTCAGTCAGTAGCTTCAATCATTTCTGGATGTTTTTCAATGGCAAAAATCAATGAATATTGTAAATGCACAAACAGTAATTTCTCCGCATTGCAAGGTGCAATTCTGAAATTTTTTGCTTTTTCCTGCTCCTCTTAGCATGATAAAGAAGATTCAAAGAGAGTGAGATGCCAGCTCCTTTCGTTCAGTCAGTAGCTTCAATCATTTCTGGACGTTTTTCAATGGCAAAAATCATTGAATATTATAAATGCACAAACAGTAATTTCTCCGCATTGCAAGGTGCAATTCTGAAATTTTTTGCTTTTTCCCGCTCCTCTTAGCATGATAAAGAAGATTCAAAGAGAGTGAGGTGCCAGCTCCTTTCATTCAGTCAGTAGCTTCAAACATTTCTGGTATATGAATAACATGTTTTTCAATGGCAAAAATCAATGAATATTGTAAATGCACAAACAGTAATTTCTCCGCATTGCAAGGTGCAATTCTGAAATTTTTTGCTTTTTCCTGCTCCTCTTAGCATGATAAAGAAGATTCAAAGAGAGTGAGATGCCAGCTCCTTTCATTCAGTCAGTAGCTTCAATCATTTCTGGACGTTTTTCAATGGCAAAAATCAATGAATATTGTAAATGCACAAACAGTAATTTCTCCGCATTGCAAGGTGCAATTCTGAAATTTTTTGCTTTTTCCTGCTCCTCTTAGCATGATAAAGAAGATTCAAAGAGAGTGAGATGTCAGCTCCTTTCATTCAGTCAGTAGCTTCAAACATTTCTGGTATATGAATAACATGATGTTTTTCAATGGCAAAAATCAATGAATATTGTAAATGCACAAACAGTAATTTTTCCGCATTGCAAGGTGCAATTCTGAAATTTTTTGCTTTTTCCTGCTCCTCTTAGCATGATAAAGAAGATTCAAAGAGAGTGAGATGCCAGCTCCTTTCATTCAGTCAGTAGCTTCAATCATTTCTGGATGTTTTTCAATGGCAAAAATCAATGAATATTGTAAATGCACAAACAGTAATTTCTCCGCATTGCAAGGTGCAATTCTGAAATTTTTTGCTTTTTCCTGCTCCTCTTAGCATGATAAAGAAGATTCAAAGAGAGTGAGATGCCAGCTCCTTTCGTTCAGTCAGTAGCTTCAATCATTTCTGGACGTTTTTCAATGGCAAAAATCATTGAATATTATAAATGCACAAACAGTAATTTCTCCGCATTGCAAGGTGCAATTCTGAAATTTTTTACTTTTTCCTGCTCCTCTTAGCATGATAAAGAAGATTCAAAGAGAGTGAGATGCCAGCTCCTTTCATTCAGTCAGTAGCTTCAATCATTTCTGGTATATGAATAACATGATGTTTTTCAATGGCAAAAATCAATGAATATTGTAAATGCACAAACAGTAATTTCTCCGCATTGCAAGGTGCAATTCTGAAATTTTTTGCTTTTTCCTGCTCCTCTTAGCATGATAAAGAAGATTCAAAGAGAGTGAGATGCCAGCTCCTTTCATTCAGTCAGTAGCTTCAAACATTTCTGGTATATGAATAACATGATGTTTTTCAATGGCAAAAATCAATGAATATTGTAAATGCACAAACAGTAATTTCTCCGCATTGCAAGGTGCAAGTCTGAAATTTTTTGCTTTTTCCTGCTCCTCTTAGCATGATAAAGAAGATTCAAAGAGAGTGAGATGCCAGCTACTTTCATTCAGTCAGTAGCTTCAATCATTTCTGGACGTTTTTCAATGGTAAAAATCAATGAATATTGTAAATGCACAAACAGTAATTTCTCCACATTGCAAGGTGCAATTCTGAAATTTTTTGCTTTTTCCTGCTCCTCTTAGCATGATAAAGAAGATTCATCGAGAGTGAGATGCCAGCTCCTTTCATTCAGTCAGTAGCTTCAAACATTTCTGGTATATGAATAACATGATGTTTTTCAATGGCAAAAATCAATGAATATTGTAAATGCACAAACAGTAATTTCTCCGCATTGCAAGGTGCAATTCTGAAATTTTTTGCTTTTTCCTGCTCCTCTTAGCATGATAAAGAAGATTCAAAGAGAGTGAGATGCCAGCTCCTTTCATTCAGTCAGTAGCTTCAAACATTTCTGGTATATGAATAACATGATGTTTTTCAATGGCAAAAATCAATGAATATTGTAAATGCACAAACAGTAATTTCTCCGCATTGCAAGGTGCAAGTCTGAAATTTTTTGCTTTTTCCTGCTCCTCTTAGCATGATAAAGAAGATTCAAAGAGAGTGAGATGCCAGCTACTTTCATTCAGTCAGTAGCTTCAATCATTTCTGGACGTTTTTCAATGGTAAAAATCAATGAATATTGTAAATGCACAAACAGTAATTTCTCCACATTGCAAGGTGCAATTCTGAAATTTTTTGCTTTTTCCTGCTCCTCTTAGCATGATAAAGAAGATTCAAAGAGAGTGAGATGCCAGCTCCTTTCATTCAGTCAGTAGCTTCAAACATTTCTGGTATATGAATAACATGATGTTTTTCAATGGCAAAAATCAATGAATATTGTAAATGCACAAACAGTAATTTCTCCGCATTGCAAGGTGCTATTCTGAAATTTTTTGCTTTTTCCTGCTCCTCTTAGCATGATAAAGAAGATTCAAAGAGAGTGAGATGCCAGCTCCTTTCATTCAGTCAGTAGCTTCAATCATTTCTGGATGTTTTTCAATGGCAAAAATCAATGAATATTGTAAATGCACAAACTGTAATTTCTCCGCATTGCAAGGTGCAATTCTGAAATTTTTTGCTTTTTCCTGCTCCTCTTAGCATGATAAAGAAGATTCAAAGAGAGTGAGATGCCAGCTCCTTTCATTCAGTCAGTAGCTTCAATCATTTCTGGACGTTTTTCAATGGCAAAAATCAATGAATATTGTAAATGCACAAACAGTAATTTCTCCGCATTGCAAGGTGCAATTCTGAAATTTTTTGCTTTTTCCTGCTCCTCTTAGCATGATAAAGAAGATTCAAAGAGAGTGAGATGCCAGCTCCTTTCATTCAGTCAGTACCTTCAATCATTTCTGGACGTTTTTCAATGGCAAAAATCAATGAATATTGTAAATGCACAAACAGTAATTTCTCCGCATTGCAAGGTGCAATTCTGAAATTTTTTGCTTTTTCCCGCTCCTCTTAGCATGATAAAGAAGATTCAAAGAGAGTGAGGTGCCAGCTCCTTTCATTCAGTCAGTAGCTTCAAACATTTCAGGTATATGAATAACATGTTTTTCAATGGCAAAAATCAATGAATATTGTAAATGCACAAACAGTAATTTCTCCGCATTGCAAGGTGCAATTCTGAAATTTTTTGCTTTTTCCTGCTCCTCTTAGCATGATAAAGAAGATTCAAAGAGAGTGAGATGCCAGCTCCTTTCATTCAGTCAGTAGCTTCAATCATTTCTGGACGTTTTTCAATGGCAAAAATCAATGAATATTGTAAATGCACAAACAGTAATTTCTCCGCATTGCAAGGTGCAATTCTGAAATTTTTTGCTTTTTCCTGCTCCTCTTAGCATGATAAAGAAGATTCAAAGAGAGTGAGATGCCAGCTCCTTTCATTCAGTCAGTAGCTTCAATCATTTCTGGACGTTTTTCAATGGCAAAAATCAATGAATATTGTAAATGCACAAACAGTAATTTCTCCGCATTGCAAGGTGCAATTCTGAAATTTTTTGCTTTTTCCTGCTCCTCTTAGCATGATAAAGAAGATTCAAAGAGAGTGAGATGCCAGCTCCTTTCATTCAGTCAGTAGCTTCAAACATTTCTGGTATATGAATAACATGATGTTTTTCAATGGCAAAAATCAATGAATATTGTAAATGCACAAACAGTAATTTCTCCGCATTGCAAGGTGCAAGTCTGAAATTTTTTGCTTTTTCCTGCTCCTCTTAGCATGATAAAGAAGATTCAAAGAGAGTGAGATGCCAGCTACTTTCATTCAGTCAGTAGCTTCAATCATTTCTGGACGTTTTTCAATGGTAAAAATCAATGAATATTGTAAATGCACAAACAGTAATTTCTCCACATTGCAAGGTGCAATTCTGAAATTTTTTGCTTTTTCCTGCTCCTCTTAGCATGATAAAGAAGATTCAAAGAGAGTGACATGCCAGCTCCTTTCATTCAGTCAGTAGCTTCAAACATTTCTGATATATGAATAACATGATGTTTTTCAATGGCAAAAATCAATGAATATTGTAAATGCACAAACAGTAATTTCTCCGCATTGCAAGGTGCAATTCTGAAATTTTTTGCTTTTTCCTGCTCCTCTTAGCATGATAAAGAAGATTCAAAGAGAGTGAGATGCCAGCTCCTTTCATTCAGTCAGTAGCTTCAAACATTTCTGGTATATGAATAACATGATGTTTTTCAATGGCAAAAATCAATGAATATTGTAAATGCACAAACAGTAATTTCTCCGCATTGCAAGGTGCAATTCTGAAATTTTTTGCTTTTTCCTGCTCCTCTTAGCATGATAAAGAAGATTCAAAGAGAGTGAGATGCCAGCTCCTTTCATTCAGTCAGTAGCTTCAATCATTTCTGGACGTTTTTCAATGGCAAAAATCAATGAATATTCTAAATGCACAAACAGTAATTTCTCCGCATTGCAAGGTGCAATTCTGAAATTTTTTGCTTTTTCCTGCTCCTCTTAGCATGATAAAGAAGATTCAAAGAGAGTGAGATGTCAGCTCCTTTCATTCAGTCATTAGCTTCAAACATTTCTGGT
Source organism: Phyllobates terribilis (assembly GCF_046119375.1). Classification (NCBI taxonomy): domain Eukaryota; kingdom Metazoa; phylum Chordata; class Amphibia; order Anura; family Dendrobatidae; genus Phyllobates; species Phyllobates terribilis. Next base: position 92,687 of record NW_027364548.1, read on the forward strand.
ATATGAATAACATGATGTTTTTCAATGGCAAAAATCAATGAATATTGTAAATGCACAAACAGTAATTTCTCCGCATTGCAAGGTGCAATTCTGAAATTTTTTGCTTTTTCCTGCTCCTCTTAGCATGATAAAGAAGATTCAAAGAGAGTGAGATGCCAGCTCCTTTCGTTCAGTCAGTAGCTTCAATCATTTCTGGACGTTTTTCAATGGCAAAAATCATTGAATATTATAAATGCACAAACAGTAATTTCTCCGCATTGCAAGGTGCAATTCTGAAATTTTTTACTTTTTCCTGCTCCTCTTAGCATGATAAAGAAGATTCAAAGAGAGTGAGATGCCAGCTCCTTTCATTCAGTCAGTAGCTTCAATCATTTCTGGTATATGAATAACATGATGTTTTTCAATGGCAAAAATCAATGAATATTGTAAATGCACAAACAGTAATTTCTCCGCATTGCAAGGTGCAATTCTGAAATTTTTTGCTTTTTCCTGCTCCTCTTAGCATGATAAAGAAGATTCAAAGAGAGTGAGATGCCAGCTCCTTTCATTCAGTCAGTAGCTTCAATCATTTCTGGACGTTTTTCAATGGCAAAAATCAATGAATATTGTAAATGCACAAACAGTAATTTCTCCGCATTGCAAGGTGCAATTCTGAAATTTTTTGCTTTTTCCTGCTCCTCTTAGCATGATAAACAAGATTCAAAGAGAGTGAGATGCCAGCTCCTTTCATTCAGTCAGTAGCTTCAATCATTTCTGGACGTTTTTCAATGGCAAAAATCAATGAATATTGTAAATGCACAAACAGTAATTTCTCCGCATTGCAAGGTGCAATTCTGAAATTTTTTGCTTTTTCCTGCTCCTCTTAGCATGATAAAGAAGATTCAAAGAGAGTGAGATGCCAGCTCCTTTCATTCAGTCAGTAGCTTCAATCATTTCTGGACGTTTTTCAATGGCAAAAATCAATGAATATTGTAAATGCACAAACAGTAATTTCTCCGCATTGCAAGGTGCAATTCTGAAATTTTTTGCTTTTTCCTGCTCCTCTTAGCATGATAAAGAAGATTCAAAGAGAGTGAGATGCCAGCTCCTTTCATTCAGTCAGTAGCTTCAATCATTTCTGGTATATGAATAACATGATGTTTTTCAATGGCAAAAATCAATGAATATTGTAAATGCACAAACAGTAATTTCTCCGCATTGCAAGGTGCAATTCTGAAATTTTTTGCTTTTTCCTGCTCCTCTTAGCATGATAAAGAAGATTCAAAGAGAGTGAGATGCCAGCTCCTTTCATTCAGTCAGTAGCTTCAATCATTTCTGGACGTTTTTCAATGGCAAAAATCAATGAATATTGTAAATGCACAAACAGTAATTTCTCCGCATTGCAAGGTGCAATTCTGAAATTTTTTGCTTTTTCCTGCTCCTCTTAGCATGATAAACATGATTCAAAGAGAGTGAGTTGCCAGCTCCTTTCATTCAGTCAGTAGCTTCAATCATTTCTGGACGTTTTTCAATTGCAAAAATCAATGAATATTGTAAATGCACAAACAGTAATTTCTCCGCATTGCAAGGTGCAATTCTGAAATTTTTTGCTTTTTCCTGCTCCTCTTAGCATGATAAAGACGATTCAAAGAGAGTGAGATGCCAGCTACTTTCATTCAGTCAGTAGCTTCAATCATTTCTGGTATATGAATAACATGATGTTTTTCAATGGCAAAAATCAATGAATATTGTAAATGCACAAACAGTAATTTCTCCGCATTGCAAGGTGCAAGTCTGAAATTTTTTACTTTTTCCTGCTCCTCTTAGCATGATAAAGAAGATTCAAAGAGAGTGAGGTGCCAGCTCCTTTCATTCAGTCAGTAGCTTCAAACATTTCTGGTATATGAATAACATGTTTTTCAATGGCAAAAATCAATGAATATTGTAAATGCACAAACAGTAATTTCTCCGCATTGCAAGGTGCAATTGTGAAATTTTTTGCTTTTTCCTGCTCCTCTTAGCATGATAAAGAAGATTCAAAGAGAGTGAGATGCCAGCTCCTTTCATTCAGTCAGTAGCTTCAATCATTTCTGGACGTTTTTCAATGGCAAAAATCAATGAATATTGTAAATGCACAAACAGTAATTTCTCCGCATTGCAAGGTGCAATTCTGAAATTTTTTGCTTTTTCCTGCTCCTCTTAGCATGATAAAGAAGATTCAAAGAGAGTGAGATGCCAGCTCCTTTCATTCAGTCAGTAGCTTCAATCATTTCTGGACGTTTTTCAATGGCAAAAATCAATGAATATTGTAAATGCACAAACAGTAATTTCTCCGCATTGCAAGGTGCAATTCTGAAATTTTTTGCTTTTTCCTGCTCCTCTTAGCATGATAAAGAAGATTCAAAGAGAGTGAGATGCCAGCTCCTTTCATTCAGTCAGTAGCTTCAAACATTTCTGGTATATGAATAACATGATGTTTTTCAATGGCAAAAATCAATGAATATTGTAAATGCACAAACAGTAATTTCTCCGCATTGCAAGGTGCAAGTCTGAAATTTTTTGCTTTTTCCTGCTCCTCTTAGCATGATAAAGAAGATTCAAAGAGAGTGAGATGCCAGCTACTTTCATTCAGTCAGTAGCTTCAATCATTTCTGGACGTTTTTCAATGGTAAAAATCAATGAATATTGTAAATGCACAAACAGTAATTTCTCCACATTGCAAGGTGCAATTCTGCAATTTTTTGCTTTTTCCTGCTCCTCTTAGCATGATAAAGAAGATTCAAAGAGAGTGAGATGCCAGCTCCTTTCATTCAGTCAGTAGCTTCAAACATTTCTGGTATATGAATAACATGATGTTTTCAATGGCAAAAATCAATGAATATTGTAAATGCACAAACAGTAAATTCTCCGCATTGCAAGGTGCAATTCTGAAATTTTTTGCTTTTTCCTGCTCCTCTTAGCATGATAAAGAAGATTCAAAGAGAGTGAGATGCCAGCTCCTTTCATTCAGTCAGTAGCTTCAAACATTTCTGGTATATGAATAACATGATGTTTTTCAATGGCAAAAATCAATGAATATTGTAAATGCACAAACAGTAATTTCTCCGCATTGCAAGGTGCAAGTCTGAAATTTTTTGCTTTTTCCTGCTCCTCTTAGCATGATAAAGAAGATTCAAAGAGAGTGAGAAGCCAGCTACTTTCATTCAGTCAGTAGATTCAATCATTTCTGGACGTTTTTCAATGTTAAAAATCAATGAATATTGTAAATGCACAAACAGTAATTTCTCCACATTGCAAGGTGCAATTCTGAAATTTTTTGCTTTTTCCTGCTCCTCTTAGCATGATAATGAAGATTCAAAGAGAGTGAGATGCCAGCTCCTTTCATTCAGTCAGTAGCTTCAAACATTTCTGGTATATGAATAACATGATGTTTTTCAATGGCAAAAATCAATGAATATTGTAAATGCACAAACAGTAATTTCTCCGCATTGCAAGGTGCAATTCTGAAATTTTTTGCTTTTTCCTGCTCCTCTTAGCATGATAAAGAAGATTCAAAGAGAGTGAGATGCCAGCTCCTTTCATTCAGTCAGTAGCTTCAATCATTTCTGGATGTTTTTCAATGGCAAAAATCAATGAATATTGTAAATGCACAAACTGTAATTTCTCCGCATTGCAAGGTGCAATTCTGAAATTTTTTACTTTTTCCTGCTCCTCTTAGCATGATAAAGAAGATTCAAAGAGAGTGAGATGCCAGCTCCTTTCATTCAGTCAGTAGCTTCAATCATTTCTGGATGTTTTTCAATGGCAAAAATCAATGAATATTGTAAATGCACAAACAGTAATTTCTCCGCATTGCAAGGTGCAATTCTGAATTTTTTTGCTTTTTCCCGCTCCGCTTAGCATGATAAAGAAGATTCAAAGAGAATGAGGTGCCAGCTCCTTTCATTCAGTCAGTAGCTTCAAACATTTCTGGTATATGAATAACATGTTTTTCAATGGCAAAAATCAATGAATATTGTAAATGCACAAACAGTAATTTCTCCGCATTGCAAGGTGCAATTCTGAAATTTTTTGCTTTTTCCTGCTCCGCTTAGCATGATAAAGAAGATTCAAAGAGAGTGAGATGCCAGCTCCTTTCATTCAGTCAGTAGCTTCAAACATTTCTGGTATATGAATAACATGATGTTTTTCAATGTCAAAAATCAATGAATATTGTAAATGCACAAACAGTAATTTCTCCGCATTGCAAGGTGCAAGTCTGAAATTTTTTGCTTTTTCCTGCTCCTCTTAGCATGATAAAGAAGATTCAAAGAGAGTGAGATGCCAGCTACTTTCATTCAGTCAGTAGCTTCAATCATTTCTGGACGTTTTTCAATGGTAAAAATCAATGAATATTGTAAATGCACAGTAATTTCTCCACATTGCAAGGTGCAATTCTGAAATTTTTTGCTTTTTCCTGCTCCTCTTAGCATGATAAAGAAGATTCAAAGAGAGTGAGATGCCAGCTCCTTTCATTCAGTCAGTAGCTTCAAACATTTCTGGTATATGAATAACATGATGTTTTTCAATGGCAAAAATCAATGAATATTGTAAATGCACAAACAGTAATTTCTCCGCATTGCAAGGTGCAATTCTGAAATTTTTTGCTTTTTCCTGCTCCTCTTAGCATGATAAAGAAGATTCAAAGAGAGTGAGATGCCAGCTCCTTTCATTCAGTCAGTAGCTTCAAACATTTCTGGTATATGAATAACATGATGTTTTTCAATGGCAAAAATCAATGAATATTGTAAATGCACAAACAGTAATTTCTCCGCATTGCAAGGTGCAATTCTGAAATTTTTTGCTTTTTCCTGCTCCTCTTAGCATGATAAAGAATATTCAAAGAGAGTGAGATGCCAGCTCCTTTCATTCAGTCAGTAGCTTCAATCATTTCTGGTATATGAATAACATGATGTTTTTCAATGGCAAAAATCAATGAATATTGTAAATGCACAAACAGTAATTTCTCCGCATTGCAAGGTGCAATTCTGAAATTTTTTGCTTTTTCCTGCTCCTCTTAGCATGATAAAGAAGATTCAAAGAGAGTGAGATGCCAGCTCCTTTCATTCAGTCAGTAGCTTCAATCATTTCTGGACGTTTTTCAATGGCAAAAATCAATGAATATTGTAAATGCACAAACAGTAATTTCTCCGCATTGCAAGGTGCAATTCTGAAATTTTTTGCTTTTTCCTGCTCCTCTTAGCATGATAAAGAAGATTCAAAGAGAGTGAGATGCCAGCTACTTTCATTCAGTCAGTAGCTTCAAACATTTCTGGTATATGAATAACATAATGTTTTTCAATGGCAAAAATCAATGAATATTGTAAATGCACAAACAGTAATTTCTCCGCATTGCAAGGTGCAAGTCTGAAATTTTTTGCTTTTTCCTGCTCCTCTTAGCATGATAAAGAAGATTCAAAGAGAGTGAGATGCCAGCTACTTTCATTCAGTCAGTAGCTTCAATCATTTCTGGACGTTTTTCAATGGTAAAAATCAATGAATATTGTAAATGCACAAACAGTAATTTCTCCACATTGCAAGGTGCAATTCTGAAATTTTTTGCTTTTTCCTGCTCCTCTTAGCATGATAAAGAAGATTCAAAGAGAGTGAGATGCCAGCTCCTTTCATTCAGTCAGTAGCTTCAAACATTTCTGGTATATGAATAACATGATGTTTTTCAATGGCAAAAATCAATGAATATTGTAAATGCACAAACAGTAATTTCTCCGCATTGCAAGGTGCAATTCTGAAATTTTTTGCTTTTTCCTGCTCCTCTTAGCATGATAAAGAACATTCAAAGAGAGTGAGATGCCAGCTCCTTTCATTCAGTCAGTAGCTTCAATCATTTCTGGATGTTTTTCAATGGCAAAAATCAATGAATATTGTAAATGCACAAACTGTAATTTCTCCGCATTGCAAGGTGCAATTCTGAAATTTTTTGCTTTTTCCTGCTCCTCTTAGCATGATAAAGAAGATTCAAAGAGAGTGAGATGCCAGCTCCTTTCATTCAGTCAGTAGCTTCAATCATTTCTGGACGTTTTTCAATGGCAAAAATCAATGAATATTGTAAATGCACAAACAGTAATTTCTCCGCATTGCAAGGTGCAATTCTGAAATTTTTTGCTTTTTCCTGCTCCTCTTAGCATGATAAAGAAGATTCAAAGAGAGTGAGATGCCAGCTCCTTTCATTCAGTCAGTACCTTCAATCATTTCTGGACGTTTTTCAATGGCAAAAATCAATGAATATTGTAAATGCACAAACAGTAATTTCTCCGCATTGCAAGGTGCAATTCTGAAATTTTTTGCTTTTTCCCGCTCCTCTTAGCATGATAAAGAAGATTCAAAGAGAGTGAGGTGCCAGCTCCTTTCATTCAGTCAGTAGCTTCAAACATTTCTGGTATATGAATAACATGTTTTTCAATGGCAAAAATCAATGAATATTGTAAATGCACAAACAGTAATTTCTCCGCATTGCAAGGTGCAATTCTGAAATTTTTTGATTTTTCCTGCTCCTCTTAGCATGATAAAGAAGATTCAAAGAGAGTGAGATGCCAGCTCCTTTCATTCAGTCAGTAGCTTCAATCATTTCTGGACGTTTTTCAATGGCAAAAATCAATGAATATTGTAAATGCACAAACAGTAATTTCTCCGCATTGCAAGGTGCAATTCTGAAATTTTTTGCTTTTTCCTGCTCCTCTTAGCATGATAAAGAAGATTCAAAGAGAGTGAGATGCCAGCTCCTTTCATTCAGTCAGTAGCTTCAAACATTTCTGGTATATGAATAACATGATGTTTTTCAATGGCAAAAATCAATGAATATTGTAAATGCACAAACAGTAATTTCTCCGCATTGCAAGGTGCAATTCTGAAATTTTTTGCTTTTTCCTGCTCCTCTTAGCATGATAAAGAAGATTCAAAGAGAGTGAGATGCCAGCTCCTTTCATTCAGTCAGTAGCTTCAAACATTTCTAGTATATGAATAAAATGATGTTTTTCAATGGCAAAAATCAATGAATATTGTAAATGCACAAACAGTAATTTCTCCGCATTGCAAGGTGCAAGTCTGAAATTTTTTGCTTTTTCCTGCTCCTCTTAGCATGATAAAGAAGATTCAAAGAGAGTGAGATGCCAGCTACTTTCATTCAGTCAGTAGCTTCAATCATTTCTGGACGTTTTTCAATGGTAAAAATCAATGAATATTGTAAATGCACAAACAGTAATTTCTCCACATTGCAAGGTGCAATTCTGAAATTTTTTGCTTTTTCCTGCTCCTCTTAGCATGATAAAGAAGATTCAAAGAGAGTGAGATGCCAGCTCCTTTCATTCAGTCAGTAGCTTCAAACATTTCTGGTATATGAATAACATGATGTTTTTCAATGGCAAAAATCAATGAATATTGTAAATGCACAAACAGTAATTTCTCCGCATTGCAAGGTGCAATTCTGAAATTTTTTGCTTTTTCCTGCTCCTCTTAGCATGATAAAGAAGATTCAAAGAGAGTGAGATGCCAGCTCCTTTCATTCAGTCAGTAGCTTCAATCATTTCTGGATGTTTTTCAATGGCAAAAATCAATGAATATTGTAAATGCACAAACTGTAATTTCTCCGCATTGCAAGGTGCAATTCTGAAATTTTTTGCTTTTTCCTGCTCCTCTTAGCATGTTAAAGAAGATTCAAAGAGAGTGAGATGCCAGCTCCTTTCATTCAGTCAGTAGCTTCAATCATTTCTGGACGTTTTTCAGTGGCAAAAATCAATGAATATTGTAAATGCACACAGTAATTTCTCCGCATTGCAAGGTGCAATTCTGAAATTTTTTGCTTTTTCCTGCTCCTCTTAGCATGATAAAGAAGATTCAAAGAGAGTGAGATGCCAGCTCCTTTCATTCAGTCAGTACCTTCAATCATTTCTGGACGTTTTTCAATGGCAAAAATCAATGAATATTGTAAATGCACAAACAGTAATTTCTCCGCATTGCAAGGTGCAAGTCTGAAATTTTTTGCTTTTTCCTGCTCCTCTTAGCATGATAAAGAAGATTCAAAGAGAGTGAGATGCCAGCTACTTTCATTCAGTCAGTAGCTTCAATCATTTCTGGACGTTTTTCAATGGTAAAAATCAATGAATATTGTAAATGCACAAACAGTAATTTCTCCACATTGCAAGGTGCAATTCTGAAATTTTTTGCTTTTTCCTGCTCCTCTTAGCATGATAAAGAAGATTCAAAGAGAGTGAGATGCCAGCTCCTTTCATTCAGTCAGTAGCTTCAAACATTTCTGGTATATGAATAACATGATGTTTTTCAATGGCAAAAATCAATGAATATTGTAAATGCACAAACAGTAATTTCTCCGCATTGCAAGGTGCAATTCTGAAATTTTTTGCTTTTTCCTGCTCCTCTTAGCATGATAAAGAAGATTCAAAGAGAGTGAGATGCCAGCTCCTTTCATTCAGTCAGTAGCTTCAATCATTTCTGGACGTTTTTCAATGGCAAAAATCAATGAATATTGTAAATGCACAAACAGTAATTTCTCTGCATTGCAAGGTGCAATTCTGAAATTTTTTGCTTTTTCCTGCTCCTCTTAGCATGATAAAGAAGATTCAAAGAGAGTGAGATGTCAGCTCCTTTCATTCAGTCAGTAGCTTCAAACATTTCTGGTATATGAATAACATGATGTTTTTCAATGGCAAAAATCAATGAATATTGTAAATGCACAAACAGTAATTTCTCCGCATTGCAAGGTGCAATTCTGAAATTTTTTGCTTTTTCCTGCTCCTCTTAGCATGATAAAGAATATTCAAAGAGAGTGAGATGCCAGCTCCTTTCATTCAGTCAGTAGCTTCAATCATTTCTGGACGTTTTTCAATGGCAAAAATCAATGAATATTGTAAATGCACAAACAGTAATTTCTCTGCATTGCAAGGTGCAATTCTGAAATTTTTTGCTTTTTCCTGCTCCTCTTAGCATGATAAAGAAGATTCAAAGAGAGTGAGATGCCAGCTCCTTTCGTTCAGTCAGTAGCTTCAATCATTTCTGGACGTTTTTCAATGGCAAAAATCATTGAATATTATAAATGCACAAACAGTAATTTCTCCACATAGCAAGGTGCAATTCTGAAATTTTTTACTTTTTCCTGCTCCTCTTAGCATGATAAAGAAGATTCAAAGAGAGTGAGATGCCAGCTCCTTTCATTCAGTCAGTACCTTCAATCATTTCTGGACGTTTTTCAATGGCAAAAATCAATGAATATTGTAAATGCACAAACAGTAATTTCTCCGCATTGCAAGGTGCAAGTCTGAAATTTTTTGCTTTTTCCTGCTCCTCTTAGCATGATAAAGAAGATTCAAAGAGAGTGAGATGCCAGCTACTTTCATTCAGTCAGTAGCTTCAATCATTTCTGGACGTTTTTCAATGGTAAAAATCAATGAATATTGTAAATGCACAGTAATTTCTCCACATTGCAAGGTGCAATTCTGAAATTTTTTGCTTTTTCCTGCTCCTCTTAGCATGATAAAGAAGATTCAAAGAGAGTGAGATGCCAGCTCCTTTCATTCAGTCAGTAGCTTCAAACATTTCTGGTATATGAATAACATGATGTTTTTCAATGGCAAAAATCAATGAATATTGTAAATGCACAAACAGTAATTTCTCCGCATTGCAAGGTGCAATTCTGAAATTTTTTGCTTTTTCCTGCTCCTCTTAGCATGATAAAGAAGATTCAAAGAGAGTGAGATGCCAGCTCCTTTCATTCAGTCAGTAGCTTCAAACATTTCTGGTATATGAATAACATGATGTTTTTCAATGGCAAAAATCAATGAATATTGTAAATGCACAAACAGTAATTTCTCCGCATTGCAAGGTGCAATTCTGAAATTTTTTGCTTTTTCCTGCTCCTCTTAGCATGATAAAGAATATTCAAAGAGAGTGAGATGCCAGCTCCTTTCATTCAGTCAGTAGCTTCAATCATTTCTGGTATATGAATAACATGATGTTTTTCAATGGCAAAAATCAATGAATATTGTAAATGCACAAACAGTAATTTCTCCGCATTGCAAGGTGCAATTCTGAAATTTTTTGCTTTTTCCTGCTCCTCTTAGCATGATAAAGAAGATTCAAAGAGAGTGAGATGCCAGCTCCTTTCATTCAGTCAGTAGCTTCAATCATTTCTGGACGTTTTTCAATGGCAAAAATCAATGAATATTGTAAATGCACAAACAGTAATTTCTCCGCATTGCAAGGTGCAATTCTGAAATTTTTTGCTTTTTCCTGCTCCTCTTAGCATGATAAAGAAGATTCAAAGAGAGTGAGATGCCAGCTACTTTCATTCAGTCAGTAGCTTCAAACATTTCTGGTATATGAATAACATAATGTTTTTCAATGGCAAAAATCAATGAATATTGTAAATGCACAAACAGTAATTTCTCCGCATTGCAAGGTGCAAGTCTGAAATTTTTTGCTTTTTCCTGCTCCTCTTAGCATGATAAAGAAGATTCAAAGAGAGTGAGATGCCAGCTACTTTCATTCAGTCAGTAGCTTCAATCATTTCTGGACGTTTTTCAATGGTAAAAATCAATGAATATTGTAAATGCACAAACAGTAATTTCTCCACATTGCAAGGTGCAATTCTGAAATTTTTTGCTTTTTCCTGCTCCTCTTAGCATGATAAAGAAGATTCAAAGAGAGTGAGATGCCAGCTCCTTTCATTCAGTCAGTAGCTTCAAACATTTCTGGTATATGAATAACATGATGTTTTTCAATGGCAAAAATCAATGAATATTGTAAATGCACAAACAGTAATTTCTCCGCATTGCAAGGTGCAATTCTGAAATTTTTTGCTTTTTCCTGCTCCTCTTAGCATGATAAAGAACATTCAAAGAGAGTGAGATGCCAGCTCCTTTCATTCAGTCAGTAGCTTCAATCATTTCTGGATGTTTTTCAATGGCAAAAATCAATGAATATTGTAAATGCACAAACTGTAATTTCTCCGCATTGCAAGGTGCAATTCTGAAATTTTTTGCTTTTTCCTGCTCCTCTTAGCATGATAAAGAAGATTCAAAGAGAGTGAGATGCCAGCTCCTTTCATTCAGTCAGTAGCTTCAATCATTTCTGGACGTTTTTCAATGGCAAAAATCAATGAATATTGTAAATGCACAAACAGTAATTTCTCCGCATTGCAAGGTGCAATTCTGAAATTTTTTGCTTTTTCCTGCTCCTCTTAGCATGATAAAGAAGATTCAAAGAGAGTGAGATGCCAGCTCCTTTCATTCAGTCAGTACCTTCAATCATTTCTGGACGTTTTTCAATGGCAAAAATCAATGAATATTGTAAATGCACAAACAGTAATTTCTCCGCATTGCAAGGTGCAATTCTGAAATTTTTTGCTTTTTCCCGCTCCTCTTAGCATGATAAAGAAGATTCAAAGAGAGTGAGGTGCCAGCTCCTTTCATTCAGTCAGTAGCTTCAAACATTTCTGGTATATGAATAACATGTTTTTCAATGGCAAAAATCAATGAATATTGTAAATGCACAAACAGTAATTTCTCCGCATTGCAAGGTGCAATTCTGAAATTTTTTGATTTTTCCTGCTCCTCTTAGCATGATAAAGAAGATTCAAAGAGAGTGAGATGCCAGCTCCTTTCATTCAGTCAGTAGCTTCAATCATTTCTGGACGTTTTTCAATGGCAAAAATCAATGAATATTGTAAATGCACAAACAGTAATTTCTCCGCATTGCAAGGTGCAATTCTGAAATTTTTTGCTTTTTCCTGCTCCTCTTAGCATGATAAAGAAGATTCAAAGAGAGTGAGATGCCAGCTCCTTTCATTCAGTCAGTAGCTTCAAACATTTCTGGTATATGAATAACATGATGTTTTTCAATGGCAAAAATCAATGAATATTGTAAATGCACAAACAGTAATTTCTCCGCATTGCAAGGTGCAATTCTGAAATTTTTTGCTTTTTCCTGCTCCTCTTAGCATGATAAAGAAGATTCAAAGAGAGTGAGATGCCAGCTCCTTTCATTCAGTCAGTAGCTTCAAACATTTCTAGTATATGAATAAAATGATGTTTTTCAATGGCAAAAATCAATGAATATTGTAAATGCACAAACAGTAATTTCTCCGCATTGCAAGGTGCAAGTCTGAAAATTTTTGCTTTTTCCTGCTCCTCTTAGCATGATAAAGAAGATTCAAAGAGAGTGAGATGCCAGCTACTTTCATTCAGTCAGTAGCTTCAATCATTTCTGGACGTTTTTCAATGGTAAAAATCAATGAATATTGTAAATGCACAAACAGTAATTTCTCCACATTGCAAGGTGCAATTCTGAAATTTTTTGCTTTTTCCTGCTCCTCTTAGCATGATAAAGAAGATTCAAAGAGAGTGAGATGCCAGCTCCTTTCATTCAGTCAGTAGCTTCAAACATTTCTGGTATATGAATAACATGATGTTTTTCAATGGCAAAAATCAATGAATATTGTAAATGCACAAACAGTAATTTCTCCGCATTGCAAGGTGCAATTCTGAAATTTTTTGCTTTTTCCTGCTCCTCTTAGCATGATAAAGAAGATTCAAAGAGAGTGAGATGCCAGCTCCTTTCATTCAGTCAGTAGCTTCAATCATTTCTGGATGTTTTTCAATGGCAAAAATCAATGAATATTGTAAATGCACAAACTGTAATTTCTCCGCATTGCAAGGTGCAATTCTGAAATTTTTTGCTTTTTCCTGCTCCTCTTAGCATGTTAAAGAAGATTCAAAGAGAGTGAGATGCCAGCTCCTTTCATTCAGTCAGTAGCTTCAATCATTTCTGGACGTTTTTCAGTGGCAAAAATCAATGAATATTGTAAATGCACAAACAGTAATTTCTCCGCATTGCAAGGTGCAATTCTGAAATTTTTTGCTTTTTCCTGCTCCTCTTAGCATGATAAAGAAGATTCAAAGAGAGTGAGATGCCAGCTCCTTTCATTCAGTCAGTACCTTCAATCATTTCTGGACGTTTTTCAATGGCAAAAATCAATGAATATTGTAAATGCACAAACAGTAATTTCTCCGCATTGCAAGGTGCAAGTCTGAAATTTTTTGCTTTTTCCTGCTCCTCTTAGCATGATAAAGAAGATTCAAAGAGAGTGAGATGCCAGCTACTTTCATTCAGTCAGTAGCTTCAATCATTTCTGGACGTTTTTCAATGGTAAAAATCAATGAATATTGTAAATGCACAAACAGTAATTTCTCCACATTGCAAGGTGCAATTCTGAAATTTTTTGCTTTTTCCTGCTCCTCTTAGCATGATAAAGAAGATTCAAAGAGAGTGAGATGCCAGCTCCTTTCATTCAGTCAGTAGCTTCAAACATTTCTGGTATATGAATAACATGATGTTTTTCAATGGCAAAAATCAATGAATATTGTAAATGCACAAACAGTAATTTCTCCGCATTGCAAGGTGCAATTCTGAAATTTTTTGCTTTTTCCTGCTCCTCTTAGCATGATAAAGAAGATTCAAAGAGAGTGAGATGCCAGCTCCTTTCATTCAGTCAGTAGCTTCAATCATTTCTGGACGTTTTTCAATGGCAAAAATCAATGAATATTGTAAATGCACAAACAGTAATTTCTCTGCATTGCAAGGTGCAATTCTGAAATTTTTTGCTTTTTCCTGCTCCTCTTAGCATGATAAAGAAGATTCAAAGAGAGTGAGATGTCAGCTCCTTTCATTCAGTCAGTAGCTTCAAACATTTCTGGTATATGAATAACATGATGTTTTTCAATGGCAAAAATCAATGAATATTGTAAATGCACAAACAGTAATTTCTCCGCATTGCAAGGTGCAATTCTGAAATTTTTTGCTTTTTCCTGCTCCTCTTAGCATGATAAAGAATATTCAAAGAGAGTGAGATGCCAGCTCCTTTCATTCAGTCAGTAGCTTCAATCATTTCTGGACGTTTTTCAATGGCAAAAATCAATGAATATTGTAAATGCACAAACAGTAATTTCTCTGCATTGCAAGGTGCAATTCTGAAATTTTTTGCTTTTTCCTGCTCCTCTTAGCATGATAAAGAAGATTCAAAGAGAGTGAGATGCCAGCTCCTTTCGTTCAGTCAGTAGCTTCAATCATTTCTGGACGTTTTTCAATGGCAAAAATCATTGAATATTATAAATGCACAAACAGTAATTTCTCCGCATAGCAAGGTGCAATTCTGAAATTTTTTACTTTTTCCTGCTCCTCTTAGCATGATAAAGAAGATTCAAAGAGAGTGAGATGCCAGCTCCTTTCATTCAGTCAGTACCTTCAATCATTTCTGGACGTTTTTCAATGGCAAAAATCAATGAATATTGTAAATGCACAAACAGTAATTTCTCCGCATTGCAAGGTGCAAGTCTGAAATTTTTTGCTTTTTCCTGCTCCTCTTAGCATGATAAAGAAGATTCAAAGAGAGTGAGATGCCAGCTACTTTCATTCAGTCAGTAGCTTCAATCATTTCTGGACGTTTTTCAATGGTAAAAATCAATGAATATTGTAAATGCACAAACAGTAATTTCTCCACATTGCAAGGTGCAATTCTGAAATTTTTTGCTTTTTCCTGCTCCTCTTAGCATGATAAAGAAGATTCAAAGAGAGTGAGATGCCAGCTCCTTTCATTCAGTCAGTAGCTTCAAACATTTCTGGTATATGAATAACATGATGTTTTTCAATGGCAAAAATCAATGAATATTGTAAATGCACAAACAGTAATTTCTCCGCATTGCAAGGTGCAATTCTGAAATTTTTTGCTTTTTCCTGCTCCTCTTAGCATGATAAAGAAGATTCAAAGAGAGTGAGATGCCAGCTCCTTTCATTCAGTCAGTAGCTTCAATCATTTCTGGACGTTTTTCAATGGCAAAAATCAATGAATATTGTAAATGCACAAACAGTAATTTCTCTGCATTGCAAGGTGCAATTCTGAAATTTTTTGCTTTTTCCTGCTCCTCTTAGCATGATAAAGAAGATTCAAAGAGAGTGAGATGTCAGCTCCTTTCATTCAGTCAGTAGCTTCAAACATTTCTGGTATATGAATAACATGATGTTTTTCAATGGCAAAAATCAATGAATATTGTAAATGCACAAACAGTAATTTCTCCGCATTGCAAGGTGCAATTCTGAAATTTTTTGCTTTTTCCTGCTCCTCTTAGCATGATAAAGAATATTCAAAGAGAGTGAGATGCCAGCTCCTTTCATTCAGTCAGTAGCTTCAATCATTTCTGGACGTTTTTCAATGGCAAAAATCAATGAATATTGTAAATGCACAAACAGTAATTTCTCTGCATTGCAAGGTGCAATTCTGAAATTTTTTGCTTTTTCCTGCTCCTCTTAGCATGATAAAGAAGATTCAAAGAGAGTGAGATGCCAGCTCCTTTCGTTCAGTCAGTAGCTTCAATCATTTCTGGACGTTTTTCAATGGCAAAAATCATTGAATATTATAAATGCACAAACAGTAATTTCTCCGCATAGCAAGGTGCAATTCTGAAATTTTTTACTTTTTCCTGCTCCTCTTAGCATGATAAAGAAGATTCAAAGAGAGTGAGATGCCAGCTCCTTTCATTCAGTCAGTAGCTTCAATCATTTCTGGTATATGAATAACATGATGTTTTTCAATGGCAAAAATCAATGAATATTGTAAATGCACAAACAGTAATTTCTCCGCATTGCAAGGTGCAATTCTGAAATTTTTTGCTTTTTCCTGCTCCTCTTAGCATGATAAAGAAGATTCAAAGAGAGTGAGATGCCAGCTCCTTTCATTCAGTCAGTAGCTTCAATCATTTCTGGACGTTTTTCAATGGCAAAAATCAATGAATATTGTAAATGCACAAACAGTAATTTCTCCGCATTGCAAGGTGCAATTCTGAAATTTTTTGGTTTTTCCTGCTCCTCTTAGCATGATAAAGAAGATTCAAAGAGAGTGAGATGCCAGCTCCTTTCATTCAGTCAGTAGCTTCAAACATTTCTGGTATATGAATAACATAATGTTTTTCAATGGCAAAAATCAATGAATATTGTAAATGCACAAACAGTAATTTCTCCGCATTGCAAGGTGCAAGTCTGAAATTTTTTGCTTTTTCCTGCTCCTCTTAGCATGATAAAGAAGATTCAAAGAGAGTGAGATGCCAGCTCCTTTCATTCAGTCAGTAGCTTCAATCATTTCTGGACGTTTTTCAATGGCAAAAATCAATGAATATTGTAAATGCACAAACAGTAATTTCTCTGCATTGCAAGGTGCAATTCTGAAATTTTTTGCTTTTTCCTGCTCCTCTTAGCATGATAAAGAAGATTCAAAGAGAGTGAGATGCCAGCTCCTTTCGTTCAGTCAGTAGCTTCAATCATTTCTGGACGTTTTTCAATGGCAAAAATCATTGAATATTATAAATGCACAAACAGTAATTTCTCCGCATAGCAAGGTGCAATTCTGAAATTTTTTACTTTTTCCTGCTCCTCTTAGCATGATAAAGAAGATTCAAAGAGAGTGAGATGCCAGCTCCTTTCATTCAGTCAGTAGCTTCAATCATTTCTGGTATATGAATAACATGATGTTTTTCAATGGCAAAAATCAATGAATATTGTAAATGCACAAACAGTAATTTCTCCGCATTGCAAGGTGCAATTCTGAAATTTTTTGCTTTTTCCTGCTCCTCTTAGCATGATAAAGAAGATTCAAAGAGAGTGAGATGCCAGCTCCTTTCATTCAGTCAGTAGCTTCAATCATTTCTGGACGTTTTTCAATGGCAAAAATCAATGAATATTGTAAATGCACAAACAGTAATTTCTCCGCATTGCAAGGTGCAATTCTGAAATTTTTTGGTTTTTCCTGCTCCTCTTAGCATGATAAAGAAGATTCAAAGAGAGTGAGATGCCAGCTACTTTCATTCAGTCAGTAGCTTCAAACATTTCTGGTATATGAATAACATAATGTTTTTCAATGGCAAAAATCAATGAATATTGTAAATGCACAAACAGTAATTTCTCCGCATTGCAAGGTGCAAGTCTGAAATTTTTTGCTTTTTCCTGCTCCTCTTAGCATGATAAAGAAGATTCAAAGAGAGTGAGATGCCAGCTACTTTCATTCAGTCAGTAGCTTCAATCATTTCTGGACGTTTTTCAATGGTAAAAATCAATGAATATTGTAAATGCACAAACAGTAATTTCTCCACATTGCAAGGTGCAATTCTGAAATTTTTTGCTTTTTCCTGCTCCTCTTAGCATGATAAAGAAGATTCAAAGAGAGTGAGATGCCAGCTCCTTTCATTCAGTCAGTAGCTTCAAACATTTCTGGTATATGAATAACATGATGTTTTTCAATGGCAAAAATCAATGAATATTGTAAATGCACAAACAGTAATTTCTCCGCATTGCAAGGTGCAATTCTGAAATTTTTTGCTTTTTCCTGCTCCTCTTAGCATGATAAAGAACATTCAAAGAGAGTGAGATGCCAGCTCCTTTCATTCAGTCAGTAGCTTCAATCATTTCTGGATGTTTTTCAATGGCAAAAATCAATGAATATTGTAAATGCACAAACAGTAATTTCTCCGCATTGCAAGGTGCAATTCTGAAATTTTTTGCTTTTTCCTGCTCCTCTTAGCATGATAAAGAAGATTCAAAGAGAGTGAGATGCCAGCTCCTTTCATTCAGTCAGTACCTTCAATCATTTCTGGACGTTTTTCAATGGCAAAAATCAATGAATATTGTAAATGCACAAACAGTAATTTCTCCGCATTGCAAGGTGCAATTCTGAAATTTTTTGCTTTTTCCCGCTCCTCTTAGCATGATAAAGAAGATTCAAAGAGAGTGAGGTGCCAGCTCCTTTCATTCAGTCAGTAGCTTCAAACATTTCTGGTATATGAATAACATGTTTTTCAATGGCAAAAATCAATGAATATTGTAAATGCACAAACAGTAATTTCTCCGCATTGCAAGGTGCAATTCTGAAATTTTTTGCTTTTTCCTGCTCCTCTTAGCATGATAAAGAAGATTCAAAGAGAGTGAGATGCCAGCTCCTTTCATTCAGTCAGTAGCTTCAATCATTTCTGGACGTTTTTCAATGGCAAAAATCAAT
Organism: Phyllobates terribilis; assembly: GCF_046119375.1. NCBI lineage: Eukaryota > Metazoa > Chordata > Amphibia > Anura > Dendrobatidae > Phyllobates > Phyllobates terribilis. Next base: position 110,772 of record NW_027364548.1, read on the forward strand.
GAATATTGTAAATGCACAAACAGTAATTTCTCTGCATTGCAAGGTGCAATTCTGAAATTTTTTGCTTTTTCCTGCTCCTCTTAGCATGATAAAGAAGATTCAAAGAGAGTGAGATGTCAGCTCCTTTCATTCAGTCAGTAGCTTCAAACATTTCTGGTATATGAATAACATGATGTTTTTCAATGGCAAAAATCAATGAATATTGTAAATGCACAAACAGTAATTTCTCCGCATTGCAAGGTGCAATTCTGAAATTTTTTGCTTTTTCCTGCTCCTCTTAGCATGATAAAGAATATTCAAAGAGAGTGAGATGCCAGCTCCTTTCATTCAGTCAGTAGCTTCAATCATTTCTGGACGTTTTTCAATGGCAAAAATCAATGAATATTGTAAATGCACAAACAGTAATTTCTCTGCATTGCAAGGTGCAATTCTGAAATTTTTTGCTTTTTCCTGCTCCTCTTAGCATGATAAAGAAGATTCAAAGAGAGTGAGATGCCAGCTCCTTTCGTTCAGTCAGTAGCTTCAATCATTTCTGGACGTTTTTCAATGGCAAAAATCATTGAATATTATAAATGCACAAACAGTAATTTCTCCGCATAGCAAGGTGCAATTCTGAAATTTTTTACTTTTTCCTGCTCCTCTTAGCATGATAAAGAAGATTCAAAGAGAGTGAGATGCCAGCTCCTTTCATTCAGTCAGTACCTTCAATCATTTCTGGACGTTTTTCAATGGCAAAAATCAATGAATATTGTAAATGCACAAACAGTAATTTCTCCGCATTGCAAGGTGCAAGTCTGAAATTTTTTGCTTTTTCCTGCTCCTCTTAGCATGATAAAGAAGATTCAAAGAGAGTGAGATGCCAGCTACTTTCATTCAGTCAGTAGCTTCAATCATTTCTGGACGTTTTTCAATGGTAAAAATCAATGAATATTGTAAATGCACAAACAGTAATTTCTCCACATTGCAAGGTGCAATTCTGAAATTTTTTGCTTTTTCCTGCTCCTCTTAGCATGATAAAGAAGATTCAAAGAGAGTGAGATGCCAGCTCCTTTCATTCAGTCAGTAGCTTCAAACATTTCTGGTATATGAATAACATGATGTTTTTCAATGGCAAAAATCAATGAATATTGTAAATGCACAAACAGTAATTTCTCCGCATTGCAAGGTGCAATTCTGAAATTTTTTGCTTTTTCCTGCTCCTCTTAGCATGATAAAGAAGATTCAAAGAGAGTGAGATGCCAGCTCCTTTCATTCAGTCAGTAGCTTCAATCATTTCTGGACGTTTTTCAATGGCAAAAATCAATGAATATTGTAAATGCACAAACAGTAATTTCTCTGCATTGCAAGGTGCAATTCTGAAATTTTTTGCTTTTTCCTGCTCCTCTTAGCATGATAAAGAAGATTCAAAGAGAGTGAGATGTCAGCTCCTTTCATTCAGTCAGTAGCTTCAAACATTTCTGGTATATGAATAACATGATGTTTTTCAATGGCAAAAATCAATGAATATTGTAAATGCACAAACAGTAATTTCTCCGCATTGCAAGGTGCAATTCTGAAATTTTTTGCTTTTTCCTGCTCCTCTTAGCATGATAAAGAATATTCAAAGAGAGTGAGATGCCAGCTCCTTTCATTCAGTCAGTAGCTTCAATCATTTCTGGACGTTTTTCAATGGCAAAAATCAATGAATATTGTAAATGCACAAACAGTAATTTCTCTGCATTGCAAGGTGCAATTCTGAAATTTTTTGCTTTTTCCTGCTCCTCTTAGCATGATAAAGAAGATTCAAAGAGAGTGAGATGCCAGCTCCTTTCGTTCAGTCAGTAGCTTCAATCATTTGTGGACGTTTTTCAATGGCAAAAATCATTGAATATTATAAATGCACAAACAGTAATTTCTCCGCATAGCAAGGTGCAATTCTGAAATTTTTTACTTTTTCCTGCTCCTCTTAGCATGATAAAGAAGATTCAAAGAGAGTGAGATGCCAGCTCCTTTCATTCAGTCAGTAGCTTCAATCATTTCTGGTATATGAATAACATGATGTTTTTCAATGGCAAAAATCAATGAATATTGTAAATGCACAAACAGTAATTTCTCCGCATTGCAAGGTGCAATTCTGAAATTTTTTGCTTTTTCCTGCTCCTCTTAGCATGATAAAGAAGATTCAAAGAGAGTGAGATGCCAGCTCCTTTCATTCAGTCAGTAGCTTCAATCATTTCTGGACGTTTTTCAATGGCAAAAATCAATGAATATTGTAAATGCACAAACAGTAATTTCTCCGCATTGCAAGGTGCAATTCTGAAATTTTTTGGTTTTTCCTGCTCCTCTTAGCATGATAAAGAAGATTCAAAGAGAGTGAGATGCCAGCTACTTTCATTCAGTCAGTAGCTTCAAACATTTCTGGTATATGAATAACATAATGTTTTTCAATGGCAAAAATCAATGAATATTGTAAATGCACAAACAGTAATTTCTCCGCATTGCAAGGTGCAAGTCTGAAATTTTTTGCTTTTTCCTGCTCCTCTTAGCATGATAAAGAAGATTCAAAGAGAGTGAGATGCCAGCTACTTTCATTCAGTCAGTAGCTTCAATCATTTCTGGACGTTTTTCAATGGTAAAAATCAATGAATATTGTAAATGCACAAACAGTAATTTCTCCACATTGCAAGGTGCAATTCTGAAATTTTTTGCTTTTTCCTGCTCCTCTTAGCATGATAAAGAAGATTCAAAGAGAGTGAGATGCCAGCTCCTTTCATTCAGTCAGTAGCTTCAAACATTTCTGGTATATGAATAACATGATGTTTTTCAATGGCAAAAATCAATGAATATTGTAAATGCACAAACAGTAATTTCTCCGCATTGCAAGGTGCAATTCTGAAATTTTTTGCTTTTTCCTGCTCCTCTTAGCATGATAAAGAACATTCAAAGAGAGTGAGATGCCAGCTCCTTTCATTCAGTCAGTAGCTTCAATCATTTCTGGATGTTTTTCAATGGCAAAAATCAATGAATATTGTAAATGCACAAACAGTAATTTCTCCGCATTGCAAGGTGCAATTCTGAAATTTTTTGCTTTTTCCTGCTCCTCTTAGCATGATAAAGAAGATTCAAAGAGAGTGAGATGCCAGCTCCTTTCATTCAGTCAGTACCTTCAATCATTTCTGGACGTTTTTCAATGGCAAAAATCAATGAATATTGTAAATGCACAAACAGTAATTTCTCCGCATTGCAAGGTGCAATTCTGAAATTTTTTGCTTTTTCCCGCTCCTCTTAGCATGATAAAGAAGATTCAAAGAGAGTGAGGTGCCAGCTCCTTTCATTCAGTCAGTAGCTTCAAACATTTCTGGTATATGAATAACATGTTTTTCAATGGCAAAAATCAATGAATATTGTAAATGCACAAACAGTAATTTCTCCGCATTGCAAGGTGCAAGTCTGAAATTTTTTGCTTTTTCCTGCTCCTCTTAGCATGATAAAGAAGATTCAAAGAGAGTGAGATGCCAGCTACTTTCATTCAGTCAGTAGCTTCAATCATTTCTGGACGTTTTTCAATGGTAAAAATCAATGAATATTGTAAATGCACAAACAGTAATTTCTCCATATTGCAAGGTGCAATTCTGAAATTTTTTGCTTTTTCCTGCTCCTCTTAGCATGATAAAGAAGATTCAAAGAGAGTGAGATGCCAGCTCCTTTCATTCAGTCAGTAGCTTCAAACATTTCTGGTATATGAATAACATGATGTTTTTCAATGGCAAAATTCAATGAATATTGTAAATGCACAAACAGTAATTTCTCCGCATTGCAAGGTGCAATTCTGAAATTTTTTGCTTTTTCCTGCTCCTCTTAGCATGATAAAGAAGATTCAAAGAGAGTGAGATGCCAGCTCCTTTCATTCAGTCAGTAGCTTCAATCATTTCTGGACGTTTTTCAATGGCAAAAATCAATGAATATTGTAAATGCACAAACAGTAATTTCTCCGCATTGCAAGGTGCAATTCTGAAATTTTTTGGTTTTTCCTGCTCCTCTTAGCATGATAAAGAAGATTCAAAGAGAGTGAGATGCCAGCTACTTTCATTCAGTCAGTAGCTTCAAACATTTCTGGTATATGAATAACATAATGTTTTTCAATGGCAAAAATCAATGAATATTGTAAATGCACAAACAGTAATTTCTCCGCATTGCAAGGTGCAAGTCTGAAATTTTTTGCTTTTTCCTGCTCCTCTTAGCATGATAAAGAAGATTCAAAGAGAGTGAGATGCCAGCTACTTTCATTCAGTCAGTAGCTTCAATCATTTCTGGACGTTTTTCAATGGTAAAAATCAATGAATATTGTAAATGCACAAACAGTAATTTCTCCACATTGCAAGGTGCAATTCTGAAATTTTTTGCTTTTTCCTGCTCCTCTTAGCATGATAAAGAAGATTCAAAGAGAGTGAGATGCCAGCTCCTTTCATTCAGTCAGTAGCTAGAAAACATTTCTGGTATATGAATAACATGATGTTTTTCAATGGCAAAAATCAATGAATATTGTAAATGCACAAACAGTAATTTCTCCGCATTGCAAGGTGCAATTCTGAAATTTTTTGCTTTTTCCTGCTCCTCTTAGCATGATAAAGAACATTCAAAGAGAGTGAGATGCCAGCTCCTTTCATTCAGTCAGTAGCTTCAATCATTTCTGGATGTTTTTCAATGGCAAAAATCAATGAATATTGTAAATGCACAAACAGTAATTTCTCCGCATTGCAAGGTGCAATTCTGAAATTTTTTGATTTTTCCTGCTCCTCTTAGCATGATAAAGAAGATTCAAAGAGAGTGAGATGCCAGCTCCTTTCATTCAGTCAGTAGCTTCAATCATTTCTGGACGTTTTTCAATGGCAAAAATCAATGAATATTGTAAATGCACAAACAGTAATTTCTCCGCATTGCAAGGTGCAATTCTGAAATTTTTTGCTTTTTCCTGCTCCTCTTAGCATGATAAAGAAGATTCAAAGAGAGTGAGATGCCAGCTAATTTCATTCAGTCAGTAGCTTCAAACATTTCTGGTATATGAATAACATGATGTTTTTCAATGGCAAAAATCAATGAATATTGTAAATGCACAAACAGTAATTTCTCCGCATTGCAAGGTGCAATTCTGAAATTTTTTGCTTTTTCCTGCTCCTCTTAGCATGATAAAGAAGATTCAAAGAGAGTGAGATGCCAGCTCCTTTCATTCAGTCAGTAGCTTCAAACATTTCTGGTATATGAATAAAATGATGTTTTTCAATGGCAAAAATCAATGAATATTGTAAATGCACAAACAGTAATTTCTCCGCATTGCAAGGTGCAAGTCTGAAATTTTTTGCTTTTTCCTGCTCCTCTTAGCATGATAAAGAAGATTCAAAGAGAGTGAGATGCCAGCTACTTTCATTCAGTCAGTAGCTTCAATCATTTCTGGACGTTTTTCAATGGTAAAAATCAATGAATATTGTAAATGCACAAACAGTAATTTCTCCACATTGCAAGGTGCAATTCTGAAATTTTTTGCTTTTTCCTGCTCCTCTTAGCATGATAAAGAAGATTCAAAGAGAGTGAGATGCCAGCTCCTTTCATTCAGTCAGTAGCTTCAAACATTTCTGGTATATGAATAACATGATGTTTTTCAATGGCAAAAATCAATGAATATTGTAAATGCACAAACAGTAATTTCTCCGCATTGCAAGGTGCAATTCTGAAATTTTTTGCTTTTTCCTGCTCCTCTTAGCATGATAAAGAAGATTCAAAGAGAGTGAGATGCCAGCTCCTTTCATTCAGTCAGTAGCTTCAATCATTTCTGGATGTTTTTCAATGGCAAAAATCAATGAATATTGTAAATGCACAAACTGTAATTTCTCCGCATTGCAAGGTGCAATTCTGAAATTTTTTGCTTTTTCCTGCTCCTCTTAGCATGTTAAAGAAGATTCAAAGAGAGTGAGATGCCAGCTCCTTTCATTCAGTCAGTAGCTTCAATCATTTCTGGACGTTTTTCAGTGGCAAAAATCAATGAATATTGTAAATGCACAAACAGTAATTTCTCCGCATTGCAAGGTGCAATTCTGAAATTTTTTGCTTTTTCCTGCTCCTCTTAGCATGATAAAGAAGATTCAAAGAGAGTGAGATGCCAGCTCCTTTCATTCAGTCAGTACCTTCAATCATTTCTGGACGTTTTTCAATGGCAAAAATCAATGAATATTGTAAATGCACAAACAGTAATTTCTCCGCATTGCAAGGTGCAAGTCTGAAATTTTTTGCTTTTTCCTGCTCCTCTTAGCATGATAAAGAAGATTCAAAGAGAGTGAGATGCCAGCTACTTTCATTCAGTCAGTAGCTTCAATCATTTCTGGACGTTTTTCAATGGTAAAAATCAATGAATATTGTAAATGCACAAACAGTAATTTCTCCACATTGCAAGGTGCAATTCTGAAATTTTTTGCTTTTTCCTGCTCCTCTTAGCATGATAAAGAAGATTCAAAGAGAGTGAGATGCCAGCTCCTTTCATTCAGTCAGTAGCTTCAAACATTTCTGGTATATGAATAACATGATGTTTTTCAATGGCAAAAATCAATGAATATTGTAAATGCACAAACAGTAATTTCTCCGCATTGCAAGGTGCAATTCTGAAATTTTTTGCTTTTTCCTGCTCCTCTTAGCATGATAAAGAAGATTCAAAGAGAGTGAGATGCCAGCTCCTTTCATTCAGTCAGTAGCTTCAATCATTTCTGGATGTTTTTCAATGGCAAAAATCAATGAATATTGTAAATGCACAAACTGTAATTTCTCCGCATTGCAAGGTGCAATTCTGAAATTTTTTGCTCTTTCCTGCTCCTCTTAGCATGATAAAGAAGATTCAAAGAGAGTGAGATGCCAGCTCCTTTCATTCAGTCAGTAGCTTCAATCATTTCTGGACGTTTTTCAATGGCAAAAATCAATGAATATTGTAAATGCACAAACAGTAATTTCTCCGCATTGCAAGGTGCAATTCTGAAATTTTTTGCTTTTTCCTGCTCCTCTTAGCATGATAAAGAAGATTCAAAGAGAGTGAGATGCCAGCTCCTTTCATTCAGTCAGTACCTTCAATCATTTCTGGACGTTTTTCAATGGCAAAAATCAATGAATATTGTAAATGCACAAACAGTAATTTCTCCGCATTGCAAGGTGCAATTCTGAAATTTTTTGCTTTTTCCCGCTCCTCTTAGCATGATAAAGAAGATTCAAAGAGAGTGAGGTGCCAGCTCCTTTCATTCAGTCAGTAGCTTCAAACATTTCTGGTATATGAATAACATGTTTTTCAATGGCAAAAATCAATGAATATTGTAAATGCACAAACAGTAATTTCTCCGCATTGCAAGGTGCAATTCTGAAATTTTTTGATTTTTCCTGCTCCTCTTAGCATGATAAAGAAGATTCAAAGAGAGTGAGATGCCAGCTCCTTTCATTCAGTCAGTAGCTTCAATCATTTCTGGACGTTTTTCAATGGCAAAAATCAATGAATATTGTAAATGCACAAACAGTAATTTCTCCGCATTGCAAGGTGCAATTCTGAAATTTTTTGCTTTTTCCTGCTCCTCTTAGCATGATAAAGAAGATTCAAAGAGAGTGAGATGCCAGCTCCTTTCATTCAGTCAGTAGCTTCAAACATTTCTGGTATATGAATAACATGTTTTTTTTCAATGGCAAAAATCAATGAATATTGTAAATGCACAAACAGTAATTTCTCCGCATTGCAAGGTGCAATTCTGAAATTTTTTGCTTTTTCCTGCTCCTCTTAGCATGATAAAGAAGATTCAAAGAGAGTGAGATGCCAGCTCCTTTCATTCAGTCAGTAGCTTCAAACATTTCTGGTATATGAATAACATGATGTTTTTCAATGGCAAAAATCAATGAATATTGTAAATGCACAAACAGTAATTTCTCCGCATTGCAAGGTGCAAGTCTGAAATTTTTTGCTTTTTACTGCTCCTCTTAGCATGATAAAGAAGATTCAAAGAGAGTGAGATGCCAGCTACTTTCATTCAGTCAGTAGCTTCAATCATTTCTGGACGTTTTTCAATGGTAAAAATCAATGAATATTGTAAATGCACAAACAGTAATTTCTCCACATTGCAAGGTGCAATTCTGAAATTTTTTGCTTTTTCCTGCTCCTCTTAGCATGATAAAGAAGATTCAAAGAGAGTGAGATGCCAGCTCCTTTCATTCAGTCAGTAGCTTCAAACATTTCTGGTATATGAATAACATGTTTTTCAATGGTAAAAATCAATGAATATTGTAAATGCACAAACAGTAATTTCTCCGCAATGCAAGGTGCAATTCTGAAATTTTTTGCTTTTTCCCGCTCCTCTTAGCATGATAAAGAAGATTCAAAGAGAGTGAGGTGCCAGCTCCTTTCATTCAGTCAGTAGCTTCAAACATTTCTGGTATATGAATAACATGTTTTTCAATGGCAAAAATCAATGAATATTGTAAATGCACAAACAGTAATTTCTCCGCATTGCAAGGTGCAATTCTGAAATTTTTGATTTTTCCTGCTCCTCTTAGCATGATAAAGAAAATTCAAAGAGAGTGAGATGCCGGCTCCTTTCATTCAGTCAGTAGCTTCAATCATTTCTGGACGTTTTTCAATGGCAAAAATCAATGAATATTGTAAATGCACAAACAGTAATTTCTCCGCATTGCAAGGTGCAATTCTGAAATTTTTTGCTTTTTCCTGCTCCTCTTAGCATGATAAAGAAGATTCAAAGAGAGTGAGATGCCAGCTCCTTTCATTCAGTCAGTAGCTTCAAACATTTCTGGTATATGAATAACATGATGTTTTTCAATGGCAAAAATCAATGAATATTGTAAATGCACAAACAGTAATTTCTCCGCATTGCAAGGTGCAATTCTGAAATTTTTTGCTTTTTCCTGCTCCTCTTAGCATGATAAAGAAGATTCAAAGAGAGTGAGATGCCAGCTCCTTTCATTCAGTCAGTAGCTTCAAACATTTCTGGTATATGAATAACATGATGTTTTTCAATGGCAAAAATCAATGAATATTGTAAATGCACAAACAGTAATTTCTCCGCATTGCAAGGTGCAAGTCTGAAATTTTTTGCTTTTTCCTGCTCCTCTTAGCATGATAAAGAAGATTCAAAGACAGTGAGATGCCAGCTACTTTCATTCAGTCAGTAGCTTCAATCATTTCTGGACGTTTTTCAATGGTAAAAATCAATGAATATTGTAAATGCACAAACAGTAATTTCTCCACATTGCAAGGTGCAATTCTGAAATTTTTTGCTTTTTCCTGCTCCTCTTAGCATGATAAAGAAGATTCAAAGAGAGTGAGATGCCAGCTCCTTTCATTCAGTCAGTAGCTTCAAACATTTCTGGTATATGAATAACATGATGTTTTTCAATGGCAAAAATCAATGAATATTGTAAATGCACAAACAGTAATTTCTCCGCATTGCAAGGTGCAATTCTGAAATTTTTTGCTTTTTCCTGATCCTCTTAGCATGATAAAGAAGATTCAAAGAGAGTGACATGCCAGCTCCTTTCATTCAGTCAGTAGCTTCAATCATTTCTGGATGTTTTTCAATGGCAAAAATCAATGAATATTGTAAATGCACAAACTGTAATTTCTCCGCATTGCAAGGTGCAATTCTGAAATTTTTTGCTTTTTCCTGCTCCTCTTAGTATGATAAAGAAGATTCAAAGAGAGTGAGATGCCAGCTCCTTTCATTCAGTCAGTAGCTTCAATCATTTCTGGACGTTTTTCAGTGGCAAAAATCAATGAATATTGTAAATGCACAAACAGTAATTTCTCCGCATTGCAAGGTGCAATTCTGAAATTTTTTGCTTTTTCCCGCTCCTCTTAGCATGATAAAGAAGATACAAAGAGAGTGATGTGCCAGCTCCTTTCATTCAGTCAGTAGCTTCAAACATTTCTGGTATATGAATAACATGTTTTTCAATGGCAAAAATCAATGAATATTGTAAATGCACAAACAGTAATTTCTCCGCATTGCAAGGTGCAATTCTGAAATTTTTTGATTTTTCCTGCTCCTCTTAGCATGATAAAGAAGATTCAAAGAGAGTGAGATGCCAGCTCCTTTCATTCAGTCAGTAGCTTCAATCATTTCTGGACGTTTTTCAATGGCAAAAATCAATGAATATTGTAAATGCACAAACAGTAATTTCTCCGCATTGCAAGGTGCAATTCTGAAATTTTTTGCTTTTTCCTGCTCCTCTTAGCATGATAAAGAAGATTCAAAGAGAGTGAGATGCCAGCTCCTTTCATTCAGTCAGTAGCTTCAAACATTTCTGGTATATGAATAACATGATGTTTTTCAATGGCAAAAATCAATGAATATTGTAAATGCACAAACAGTAATTTCTCCGCATTGCAAGGTGCAAGTCTGAAATTTTTTGCTTTTTCCTGCTCCTCTTAGCATGATAAAGAAGATTCAAAGAGAGTGAGATGCCAGTTACTTTCATTCAGTCAGTAGCTTCAATCATTTCTGGACGTTTTTCAATGGTAAAAATCAATGAATATTGTAAATGCACAAACAGTAATTTCTCCACATTGCAAGGTGCAATTCTGAAATTTTTTGCTTTTTCCTGCTCCTCTTAGCATGATAAAGAAGATTCAAAGAGAGTGAGATGCCAGCTCCTTTCATTCAGTCAGTAGCGTCAAACATTTCTGGTATATGAATAACATGATGTTTTTCAATGGCAAAAATCAATGAATATTGTAAATGCACAAACAGTAATTTCTCCGCATTGCAAGGTGCAATTCTGAAATTTTTTGCTTTTTCCTGCTCCTCTTAGCATGATAAAGAAGATTCAAAGAGAGTGAGATGCCAGCTCCTTTCATTCAGTCAGTAGCTTCAAACATTTCTGGTATATGAATAACATGATGTTTTTCAATGGCAAAAATCAATGAATATTGTAAATGCACAAACAGTAATTTCTCCGCATTGCAAGGTGCAATTCTGAAATTTTTTGCTTTTTCCTGCTCCTCTTAGCATGATAAAGAAGATTCAAAGAGAGTGAGATGCCAGCTCCTTTCATTCAGTCAGTAGCTTCAATCATTTCTGGATGTTTTTCAATGGCAAAAATCAATGAATATTGTAAATGCACAAACAGTAATTTCTCCGCATTGCAAGGTGCAATTCTGAAATTTTTTGCTTTTTCCTGCTCCTCTTAGCATGATAAAGAAGATTCAAAGACAGTGAGATGCCAGCTACTTTCATTCAGTCAGTAGCTTCAATCATTTCTGGACGTTTTTCAATGGTAAAAATCAATGAATATTGTAAATGCACAAACAGTAATTTCTCCACATTGCAAGGTGCAATTCTGAAATTTTTTGCTTTTTCCTGCTCCTCTTAGCATGATAAAGAAGATTCAAAGAGAGTGAGATGCCAGCTCCTTTCATTCAGTCAGTAGCTTCAAACATTTCTGGTATATGAATAACATGATGTTTTTCAATGGCAAAAATCAATGAATATTGTAAATGCACAAACAGTAATTTCTCCGCATTGCAAGGTGCAATTCTGAAATTTTTTGCTTTTTCCTGATCCTCTTAGCATGATAAAGAAGATTCAAAGAGAGTGACATGCCAGCTCCTTTCATTCAGTCAGTAGCTTCAATCATTTCTGGATGTTTTTCAATGGCAAAAATCAATGAATATTGTAAATGCACAAACTGTAATTTCTCCGCATTGCAAGGTGCAATTCTGAAATTTTTTGCTTTTTCCTGCTCCTCTTAGTATGATAAAGAAGATTCAAAGAGAGTGAGATGCCAGCTCCTTTCATTCAGTCAGTAGCTTCAATCATTTCTGGACGTTTTTCAGTGGCAAAAATCAATGAATATTGTAAATGCACAAACAGTAATTTCTCCGCATTGCAAGGTGCAATTCTGAAATTTTTTGCTTTTTCCCGCTCCTCTTAGCATGATAAAGAAGATACAAAGAGAGTGATGTGCCAGCTCCTTTCATTCAGTCAGTAGCTTCAAACATTTCTGGTATATGAATAACATGTTTTTCAATGGCAAAAATCAATGAATATTGTAAATGCACAAACAGTAATTTCTCCGCATTGCAAGGTGCAATTCTGAAATTTTTTGATTTTTCCTGCTCCTCTTAGCATGATAAAGAAGATTCAAAGAGAGTGAGATGCCAGCTCCTTTCATTCAGTCAGTAGCTTCAATCATTTCTGGACGTTTTTCAATGGCAAAAATCAATGAATATTGTAAATGCACAAACAGTAATTTCTCCGCATTGCAAGGTGCAATTCTGAAATTTTTTGCTTTTTCCTGCTCCTCTTAGCATGATAAAGAAGATTCAAAGAGAGTGAGATGCCAGCTCCTTTCATTCAGTCAGTAGCTTCAAACATTTCTGGTATATGAATAACATGATGTTTTTCAATGGCAAAAATCAATGAATATTGTAAATGCACAAACAGTAATTTCTCCGCATTGCAAGGTGCAAGTCTGAAATTTTTTGCTTTTTCCTGCTCCTCTTAGCATGATAAAGAAGATTCAAAGAGAGTGAGATGCCAGTTACTTTCATTCAGTCAGTAGCTTCAATCATTTCTGGACGTTTTTCAATGGTAAAAATCAATGAATATTGTAAATGCACAAACAGTAATTTCTCCACATTGCAAGGTGCAATTCTGAAATTTTTTGCTTTTTCCTGCTCCTCTTAGCATGATAAAGAAGATTCAAAGAGAGTGAGATGCCAGCTCCTTTCATTCAGTCAGTAGCGTCAAACATTTCTGGTATATGAATAACATGATGTTTTTCAATGGCAAAAATCAATGAATATTGTAAATGCACAAACAGTAATTTCTCCGCATTGCAAGGTGCAATTCTGAAATTTTTTGCTTTTTCCTGCTCCTCTTAGCATGATAAAGAAGATTCAAAGAGAGTGAGATGCCAGCTCCTTTCATTCAGTCAGTAGCTTCAAACATTTCTGGTATATGAATAACATGATGTTTTTCAATGGCAAAAATCAATGAATATTGTAAATGCACAAACAGTAATTTCTCCGCATTGCAAGGTGCAATTCTGAAATTTTTTGCTTTTTCCTGCTCCTCTTAGCATGATAAAGAAGATTCAAAGAGAGTGAGATGCCAGCTCCTTTCATTCAGTCAGTAGCTTCAATCATTTCTGGATGTTTTTCAATGGCAAAAATCAATGAATATTGTAAATGCACAAACAGTAATTTCTCCGCATTGCAAGGTGCAATTCTGAAATTTTTTGCTTTTTCCTGCTCCTCTTAGCATGATAAAGAAGATTCAAAGAGAGTGAGATGTCAGCTCCTTTCATTCAGTCAGTAGCTTCAAACATTTCTGGTATATGAATAACATGATGTTTTTCAATGGCAAAAATCAATGAATATTGTAAATGCACAAACAGTAATTTCTCCGCATTGCAAGGTGCAATTCTGAAATTTTTTGCTTTTTCCTGCTCCTCTTAGCATGATAAAGAAGATTCAAAGAGAGTGAGATGCCAGCTCCTTTCATTCAGTCAGTAGCTTCAATCATTTCTGGATGTTTTTCAATGGCAAAAATCAATGAATATTGTAAATGCACAAACAGTAATTTCTCCGCATTGCAAGGTGCAATTCTGAAATTTTTTGATTTTTCCTGCTCCTCTTAGCATGATAAAGAAAATTCAAAGAGAGTGAGATGCCGGCTCCTTTCATTCAGTCAGTAGCTTCAATCATTTCTGGACGTTTTTCAATGGCAAAAATCAATGAATATTGTAAATGCACAAACAGTAATTTCTCCGCATTGCAAGGTGCAATTCTGAAATTTTTTGCTTTTTCCTGCTCCTCTTAGCATGATAAAGAAGATTCAAAGAGAGTGAGATGCCAGCTCCTTTCATTCAGTCAGTAGCTTCAAACATTTCTGGTATATGAATAACATGATGTTTTTCAATGGCAAAAATCAATGAATATTGTAAATGCACAAACAGTAATTTCTCCGCATTGCAAGGTGCAATTCTGAAATTTTTTGCTTTTTCCTGCTCCTCTTAGCATGATAAAGAAGATTCAAAGAGAGTGAGATGCCAGCTCCTTTCATTCAGTCAGTAGCTTCAAACATTTCTGGTATATGAATAACATGATGTTTTTCAATGGCAAAAATCAATGAATATTGTAAATGCACAAACAGTAATTTCTCCGCATTGCAAGGTGCAAGTCTGAAATTTTTTGCTTTTTCCTGCTCCTCTTAGCATGATAAAGAAGATTCAAAGACAGTGAGATGCCAGCTACTTTCATTCAGTCAGTAGCTTCAATCATTTCTGGACGTTTTTCAATGGTAAAAATCAATGAATATTGTAAATGCACAAACAGTAATTTCTCCACATTGCAAGGTGCAATTCTGAAATTTTTTGCTTTTTCCTGCTCCTCTTAGCATGATAAAGAAGATTCAAAGAGAGTGAGATGCCAGCTCCTTTCATTCAGTCAGTAGCTTCAAACATTTCTGGTATATGAATAACATGATGTTTTTCAATGGCAAAAATCAATGAATATTGTAAATGCACAAACAGTAATTTCTCCGCATTGCAAGGTGCAATTCTGAAATTTTTTGCTTTTTCCTGCTCCTCTTAGCATGATAAAGAAGATTCAAAGAGAGTGACATGCCAGCTCCTTTCATTCAGTCAGTAGCTTCAATCATTTCTGGATGTTTTTCAATGGCAAAAATCAATGAATATTGTAAATGCACAAACTGTAATTTCTCCGCATTGCAAGGTGCAATTCTGAAATTTTTTGCTTTTTCCTGCTCCTCTTAGTATGATAAAGAAGATTCAAAGAGAGTGAGATGCCAGCTCCTTTCATTCAGTCAGTAGCTTCAATCATTTCTGGACGTTTTTCAGTGGCAAAAATCAATGAATATTGTAAATGCACAAACAGTAATTTCTCCGCATTGCAAGGTGCAATTCTGAAATTTTTTGCTTTTTCCCGCTCCTCTTAGCATGATAAAGAAGATACAAAGAGAGTGATGTGCCAGCTCCTTTCATTCAGTCAGTAGCTTCAAACATTTCTGGTATATGAATAACATGTTTTTCAATGGCAAAAATCAATGAATATTGTAAATGCACAAACAGTAATTTCTCCGCATTGCAAGGTGCAATTCTGAAATTTTTTGATTTTTCCTGCTCCTCTTAGCATGATAAAGAAGATTCAAAGAGAGTGAGATGCCAGCTCCTTTCATTCAGTCAGTAGCTTCAATCATTTCTGGACGTTTTTCAATGGCAAAAATCAATGAATATTGTAAATGCACAAACAGTAATTTCTCCGCATTGCAAGGTGCAATTCTGAAATTTTTTGCTTTTTCCTGCTCCTCTTAGCATGATAAAGAAGATTCAAAGAGAGTGAGATGCCAGCTCCTTTCATTCAGTCAGTAGCTTCAAACATTTCTGGTATATGAATAACATGATGTTTTTCAATGGCAAAAATCAATGAATATTGTAAATGCACAAACAGTAATTTCTCCGCATTGCAAGGTGCAAGTCTGAAATTTTTTGCTTTTTCCTGCTCCTCTTAGCATGATAAAGAAGATTCAAAGAGAGTGAGATGCCAGTTACTTTCATTCAGTCAGTAGCTTCAATCATTTCTGGACGTTTTTCAATGGTAAAAATCAATGAATATTGTAAATGCACAAACAGTAATTTCTCCACATTGCAAGGTGCAATTCTGAAATTTTTTGCTTTTTCCTGCTCCTCTTAGCATGATAAAGAAGATTCAAAGAGAGTGAGATGCCAGCTCCTTTCATTCAGTCAGTAGCTTCAAACATTTCTGGTATATGAATAACATGATGTTTTTCAATGGCAAAAATCAATGAATATTGTAAATGCACAAACAGTAATTTCTCCGCATTGCAAGGTGCAATTCTGAAATTTTTTGCTTTTTCCTGCTCCTCTTAGCATGATAAAGAAGATTCAAAGAGAGTGAGATGCCAGCTCCTTTCATTCAGTCAGTAGCTTCAAACATTTCTGGTATATGAATAACATGATGTTTTTCAATGGCAAAAATCAATGAATATTGTAAATGCACAAACAGTAATTTCTCCGCATTGCAAGGTGCAATTCTGAAATTTTTTGCTTTTTCCTGCTCCTCTTAGCATGATAAAGAAGATTCAAAGAGAGTGAGATGCCAGCTCCTTTCATTCAGTCAGTAGCTTCAATCATTTCTGGATGTTTTTCAATGGCAAAAATCAATGAATATTGTAAATGCACAAACAGTAATTTCTCCGCATTGCAAGGTGCAATTCTGAAATTTTTTGCTTTTTCCTGCTCCTCTTAGCATGATAAAGAAGATTCAAAGAGAGTGAGATGTCAGCTCCTTTCATTCAGTCAGTAGCTTCAAACATTTCTGGTATATGAATAACATGATGTTTTTCAATGGCAAAAATCAATGAATATTGTAAATGCACAAACAGTAATTTCTCCGCATTGCAAGGTGCAATTCTGAAATTTTTTGCTTTTTCCTGCTCCTCTTAGCATGATAAAGAAGATTCAAAGAGAGTGAGATGCCAGCTCCTTTCATTCAGTCAGTAGCTTCAATCATTTCTGGATGTTTTTCAATGGCAAAAATCAATGAATATTGTAAATGCACAAACAGTAATTTCTCCGCATTGCAAGGTGCAATTCTGAAATTTTTTGCTTTTTCCTGCTCCTCTTAGCATGATAAAGAAGATTCAAAGAGAGTGAGATGCCAGCTCCTTTCGTTCAGTCAGTAGCTTCAATCATTTCTGGACGTTTTTCAATGGCAAAAATCATTGAATATTATAAATGCACAAACAGTAATTTCTCCGCATTGCAAGGTGCAATTCTGAAATTTTTTACTTTTTCCTGCTCCTCTTAGCATGGTAAAGAAGATTCAAAGAGAGTGAGATGCCAGCTCCTTTCATTCAGTCAGTAGCTTCAATCATTTCTGGTATATGAATAACATGATGTTTTTCAATGGCAAAAATCAATGAATATTGTAAATGCACAAACAGTAATTTCTCCGCATTGCAAGGTGCAATTCTGAAATTTTTTGCTTTTTCCTGCTCCTCTTAGCATGATAAAGAAGATTCAAAGAGAGTGAGATGCCAGCTCCTTTCATTCAGTCAGTAGCATCAATCATTTCTGGACGTTTTTCAATGGCAAAAATCAATGAATATTGTAAATGCACAAACTGTAATTTCTCCGCATTGCAAGGTGCAATTCTGAAATTTTTTGCTTTTTCCTGCTCCTCTTAGCATGATAAACAAGATTCAAAGAGAGTGAGATGCCAGTTCCTTTCATTCAGTCAGTAGCTTCAATCATTTCTGGATGTTTTTCAATGGCAAAAATCAATGAATATTGTAAATGCACAAACAGTAATTTCTCCGCATTGCAAGGTGCAATTCTGAAATTTTTTGCTTTTTCCTGCTCCTCTTAGCATGATAAAGAAGATTCAAAGAGAGTGAGATGCCAGCTCTTTTCATTCAGTCAGTAGCTTCAATCATTTCTGGACGTTTTTCAATGGCAAAAATCAATGAATATTGTAAATTCACAAACAGTAATTTCTCCGCATTGCAAGGTGCAATTCTGAAATTTTTTGCTTTTTCCTGCTCCTCTTAGCATGATAAAGAAGATTCAAAGAGAGTGAGATGCCAGCTCCTTTCATTCAGTCAGTAGCTTCAAACATTTCTGGTATATGAATAACAAGATGTTTTTCAATGGCAAAAATCAATGAATATTGTAAATGCACAAACAGTAATTTCTCCGCATTGCAAGGTGCAATTCTGAAATTTTTTGCTTTTTCCTGCTCCTCTTAGCATGATAAAGAAGATTCAAAGAGAGTGAGATGCCAGCTCCTTTCGTTCAGTCAGTAGCTTCAATCATTTCTGGACGTTTTTCAATGGCAAAAATCATTGAATATTATAAATGCACAAACAGTAATTTCTCCGCATTGCAAGGTGCAATTCTGAAATTTTTTACTTTTTCCTGCTCCTCTTAGCATGATAAAGAAGATTCAAAGAGAGTGAGATGCCAGCTCCTTTCATTCAGTCAGTAGCTTCAATCATTTCTGGTATATGAATAACATGATGTTTTTCAATGGCAAAAATCAATGAATATTGTAAATGCACAAACAGTAATTTCTCCGCATTGCAAGGTGCAATTCTGAAATTTTTTGTTTTTTCCTGCTCCTCTTAGCATGATAAAGAAGATTCAAAGAGAGTGAGATGCCAGCTCCTTTCATTCAGTCAGTAGCTTCAATCATTTCTGGACGTTTTTCAATGGCAAAAATCAATGAATATTGTAAATGCACAAACAGTAATTTCTCCGCATTGCAAGGTGCAATTCTGAAATTTTTTGCTTTTTCCTGCTCCTCTTAGCATGATAAAGAAGATTCAAAGAGAGTGAGATGCCAGCTCCTTTCATTCAGTCAGTAGCTTCAATCATTTCTGGACGTTTTTCAATGGCAAAAATCAATGAATATTGTAAATGCACAAACAGTAATTTCTCCGCATTGCAAGGTGCAATTCTGAAATTTTTTACTTTTTCCTGCTCCTCTTAGCATGATAAAGAAGATTCAAAGAGAGTGAGATGCCAGCTCCTTTCATTCAGTCAGTAGCTTCAATCATTTCTGGTATATGAATAACATGATGTTTTTCAATCGCAAAAATCAATGAATATTGTAAATGCACAAACAGTAATTTCTCCGCATTGCAAGGTGCAATTCTGAAATTTTTTGCTTTTTCCTGCTCCGCTTAGCATGATAAAGAAGATTCAAAGAGAGTGAGATGCCAGCTCCTTTCATTCAGTCAGTAGCTTCAATCATTTCTGGATGTTTTTCAATGGCAAAAATCAATGAATATTGGAAATGCACAAACAGTAATTTCTCCGCATTGCAAGGTGCAATTCTGAAATTTTTTGCTTTTTCCTGCTCCTCTTAGCATGATAAAGAAGATTCAAAGAGAGTGAGATGCCAGCTCCTTTCCTTCAGTCAGTAGCTTCAATCATTTCTGGTATATGAATAACATGATGTTTTTCAATGGCAAAAATCAATGAATTTTGTAAATGCACAAACAGTAATTTCTCCGCATTGCAAAGCGCAATTCTGAATTTTTTTGCTTTTTCCTGCTCCTCTTAGCATGATAAAGAAGATTCAAAGAGAGTGAGATGCCAGCTCCTTTCGTTCAGTCAGTAGCTTCAATCATTTCTGGACATTTTTCAATGGCAAAAATCAATGAATATTGTAAATGCACAAACAGTAATTTCTCCGCATGGCAAGGTGCAATTCTGAAATTTTTTGCTTTTTCCTGCTCCTCTTAGCATGATAAAGAAGATTCAAAGAGAGTGAAATGCCAGCTCCTTTCATTCAGTCAGTAGCTTCAATCATTTCTGGACGTTTTTCAATGGCAAAAATCAATGAATATTGTAAATGCACAAACAGTAATTTCTCCGCATTGCAAGGTGCAATTCTGAAATTTTTTGCTTTTTCCTGCTCCTCTTAGCATGATAAAGAAGATTCAAAGAGAGTGAGATGCCAGCTCCTTTCATTCAGTCAGTAGCTTCAATCATTTCTGGACGTTTTTCAATGGCAAAAATCAATGAATATTGTAAATGCACAAACAGTAATTTCTCCGCATTGCAAGGTGCAATTCTGAAATTTTTTGCTTTTTCCTGCTCCTCTTAGCATGATAAAGAAGATTCAAAGAGAGTGAGATGCCAGCTCCTTTCCTTCAGTCAGTAGCGTCAATCATTTCTGGCATATGAATAACATGATGTTTTTCAATGGCAAAAATCAATGAATTTTGTAAATGCACAAACAGTAATTTCTCCGCATTGCAAGGCGCAATTCTGAAATTTTTTGCTTTTTCCTGCTCCTCTTAGCATGATAAAGAAGATTCAAAGAGAGTGAGATGCCAGCTCCTTTCATTCAGTCAGTAGCTTCAATCATTTCTGGACATTTTTCAATGGCAAAAATCAATGAATATTGTAAATGCACAAACAGTAATTTCTCCGCATTGCAAGGTGCAATTCTGAAATTTTTTGCTTTTTCCTGCTCCTCTTAGCATGATAAAGAAGATTCAAAGAGAGTGAGATGACAGCTCCTTTCATTCAGTCAGTAGCTTCAATCATTTCTGGACGTTTTTCAATGGCAAAAATCAATGAATATTGTAAATGCACAAACAGTAATTTCTCCGCATTGCAAGGTGCAATTCTGAAATTTTTCCTTTTTCCTGCTCCTCTTAGCATGATAAAGAAGATTCAAAGAGAGTGAGGTGCCAGCTCCTTTCATTCAGTCAGGAGCTTCAAACATTTCTGGTATATGAATAACATGTTTTTCAATGGCAAAAATAAATGAATATTGTAAATGCACAAACAGTAATTTCTCCGCATTGCAAGGTGCAATTCTGAAATTTTTTGCTTTTTCCTGCTCCTCTTAGCATGATAAAGAAGATTCAAAGAGAGTGAGATGCCAGCTCCTTTCATTCAGTCAGTAGCTTCAAACATTTCTGGACGTTTTTCAATGGCAAAAATCAATGAATATTGTAAATGCACAAACAGTAATTTCTCCGCATTGCAAGGTGCAATTCTGAAATTTTTTGTTTTTTCCTGCTCCTCTTAGCATGATAAAGAAGATTCAAAGAGAGTGAGATGCCAGCTCCTTTCATTCAGTCAGTAGCTTCAATCATTTCTGGACGTTTTTCAATGGCAAAAATCAATGAATATTGTAAATGCACAAACAGTAATTTCTCCGCATTGCAAGGTGCAATTCTGAAATTTTTTGCTTTTTCCTGCTCCTCTTAGCATGATAAACAAGATTCAAAGAGAGTGAGATGTCAGCTCCTTTCATTCAGTCAGTAGCTTCAATCATTTCTGGATGTTTTTCAATGGCAAAAATCATTGAATATTGTAAATGCACAAACAGTAATTTCTCCGCATTGCAAGGTGCAATTCTGAAATTTTTTACTTTTTCCTGCTCCTCTTAGCATGATAAAGAAGATTCAAAGAGAGTGAGATGCCAGCTCCTTTCATTCACTCAGTAGCTTCAATCATTTCTGGTATATGAATAACATGATGTTTTTCAATCGCAAAAATCAATGAATATTGTAAATGCACAAACAGTAATTTCTCCGCATTGCAAGGTGCAATTCTGAAATTTTTTGCTTTTTCCTGCTCCTCTTAGCATGATAAAGAAGATTCAAAGAGAGTGAGATGCCAGCTCCTTTCATTCAGTCAGTAGCTTCAATCATTTCTGGATGTTTTTCAATGGCAAAAATCAATGAATATTGTAAATGCACAAACAGTAATTTCTCCGCATTGCAAGGTGCAATTCTGAAATTTTTTGCTTTTTCCTGCTCCTCTTAGCATGATAAAGAAGATTCAAAGAGAGTGAGATGCCAGCTCCTTTCCTTCAGTCAGTAGCTTCAATCATTTCTGGTATATGAATAACATGATGTTTTTCAATGGCAAAAATCAATGAATTTTGTAAATGCACAAACATTAATTTCTCCGCATTGCAAGGCGCAATTCTGAAATTTTTTGCTTTTTCCTGCTCCTCTTAGCATGATAAAGAAGATTCAAAGAGAGTGAGATGCCAGCTCCTTTCATTCAGTCAGTAGCTTCAATCATTTCTGGACATTTTTCAATGGCAAAAATCAATGAATATTGTAAATGCACAAACAGTAATTTCTCCGCATTGCAAGGTGCAATTCTGAAATTTTTTGCTTTTTCCTGCTCCTCTTAGCATGATAAAGAAGATTCAAAGAGAGTGAGATGCCAGCTCCTTTCATTCAGTCAGTAGCTTCAATCATTTCTGGACGTTTTTCAATGGCAAAAATCAATGAATATTGTAAATGCACAAACAGTAATTTCTCCGCATTGCAAGGTGCAATTCTGAAATTTTTTGCTTTTTCCTGCTCCTCTTAGCATGCTAAAGAATATTCAAAGAGAGTGAGATGCCAGCTCCTTTCATTCAGTCAGTAGCTTCAATCATTTCTGGACGTTTTTCAATGGCAAAAATCATTGAATATTGTAAATGCACAAACAGTAATTTCTCCGCATTGCAAGGTGCAATTCTGAAATTTTTTACTTTTTCCTGCTCCTCTTAGCATGATAAAGAAGATTCAAAGAGAGTGAGATGCCAGCTCCTTTCATTCAGTCTGTAGCTTCAATCATTTCTGGTATATTAATAACATGATGTTTTTCAATCGCAAAAATCAATGAATATTGTAAATGCACAAACAGTAATTTCTCCGCATTGCAAGGTGCAATTCTGAAATTTTTTGCTTTTTCCTGCTCCTCTTAGCATGATAAAGAAGATTCAAAGAGAGTGAGATGCCAGCTCCTTTCATTCAGTCAGTAGCTTCAATCATTTCTGGACGTTTTTCAATGGCAAAAATCAATGAATATTGTAAATGCACAAACAGTAATTTCTCCGCATTGCAAGGTGCAATTCTGAAATTTTTTGCTTTTTCCTGCTCCTCTTAGCATGATAAAGTAGTTTCAAAGAGAGTGAGATGCCAGCTCCTTTCATTCAGTCAGTAGCTTCAATCATTTCTGGTATATGAATAACATGATGTTTTTCAATGGCAAAAATCAATGAATATTGTAAATGCACAAACAGTAATTTCTCCGCATTGCAAGGTGCAATTCTGAAATTTTTTGCTTTTTCCTGCTCCTCTTAGCATGATAAAGAAGATTCAAAGAGAGTGAGATGCCAGCTCCTTTCATTCAGTCAGTAGCTTCAATCATTTCTGGACGTTTTTCCATGGCAAAAATCAATGAATATTGTAAATGCACAAACAGTAATTTCTCCGCATTGCAAGGTGCAATTCTGAAATTTTTTGCTTTTTCCTGCTCCTCTTAGCATGATAAAGAAGATTCAAAGAGAGTGAGATGCCAGCTCCTTTCATTCAGTCAGTAGCTTCAATCATTTCTGGACGTTTTTCAATGGTAAAAATCAATGAATATTGTAAATGCACAAACAGTAATTTCTCCACATTGCAAGGTGCAATTCTGAAATTTTTTGCTTTTTCCTGCTCCTCTTAGCATGATAAAGAAGATTCAAAGAGAGTGAGATGCCAGCTCCTTTAATTCAGTCAGTAGCTTCAAACATTTCTGGTATATGAATAACATGATGTTTTTCAATGGCAAAAATCAATGAATATTGTAAATGCACAAACAGTAATTTCTCCGCATTGCAAGGAGCAAGTCTGAAATTTTTTGCTTTTTCCTGCTCCTCTTAGCATGATAAAGAAGATTCAAAGAGAGTGAGATGCCAGCTACTTTCATTCAGTCAGTAGCTTCAATCATTTCTGGACGTTTTTCAATGGTAAAAATCAATGAATATTGTAAATGCACAAACAGTAATTTCTCCACATTGCAAGGTGCAATTCTGAAATTTTTTGCTTTTTCCTGCTCCTCTTAGCATGATAAAGAAGATTCAAAGAGAGTGAGATGCCAACTCCTTTCATTCAGTCAGTAGCTTCAAACATTTCTGGTATATGAATAACATGATGTTTTTCAATGGCAAAAATCAATGAATATTGTAAATGCACAAACAGTAATTTCTCCGCATTGCAAGGTGCAATTCTGAAATTTTTTGCTTTTTCCTGCTCCTCTTAGCATGATAAAGAAGATTCAAAGAGAGTGAGATGCCAGCTCCTTTCATTCAGTCAGTAGCTTCAATCATTTCTGGACGTTTTTCAATGGCAAAAATCAATGAATATTGTAAATGCACAAACAGTAATTTCTCCGCATTGCAAGGTGCAATTCTGAAATTTTTTGCTTTTTCCTGCTCCTCTTAGCATGATAAAGAAGATTCAAAGAGAGTGAGATGCCAGCTCCTTTCATTCAGTCAGTACCTTCAATCATTTCTGGACGTTTTTCAATGGCAAAAATCAATGAATATTGTAAATGCACAAACAGTAATTTCTCCGCATTGCAAGGTGCAATTCTGAAATTTTTTGCTTTTTCCCGCTCCTCTTAGCATGATAAAGAAGATTCAAAGAGAGTGAGGTGCCAGCTCCTTTCATTCAGTCAGTAGCTTCAAACATTTCTGGTATATGAATAACATGTTTTTCAATGGCAAAAATCAATGAATATTGTAAATGCACAAACAGTAATTTCTCCGCATTGCAAGGTGCAATTCTGAAATTTTTTGCTTTTTCCTGCTCCTCTTAGCATGATAAAGAAGATTCAAAGAGAGTGAGATGCCAGCTCCTTTCATTCAGTCAGTAGCTTCAATCATTTCTGGACGTTTTTCAATGGCAAAAATCAATGAATATTGTAAATGCACAAACAGTAATTTCTCCGCATTGCAAGGTGCAATTCTGAAATTTTTTGCTTTTTCCTGCTCCTCTTAGCATGATAAAGAAGATTCAAAGAGAGTGAGATGCCAGCTCCTTTCATTCAGTCAGTAGCTTCAATCATTTCTGGACGTTTTTCAATGGCAAAAATCAATGAATATTGTAAATGCACAAACAGTAATTTCTCCGCATTGCAAGGTGCAATTCAGAAATTTTTTGCTTTTTCCTGCTCCTCTTAGCATGATAAAGAAGATTCAAAGAGAGTGAGATGCCAGCTCCTTTGATTCAGTCAGTAGCTTCAAACATTTCTGGTATATGAATAACATGATGTTTTTCAATGGCAAAAATCAATGAATATTGTAAATGCACAAACAGTAATTTCTCCGCATTGCAAGGTGCAAGTCTGAAATTTTTTGCTTTTTCCTGCTCCTCTTAGCATGATAAAGAAGATTCAAAGAGAGTGAGATGCCAGCTACTTTCATTCAGTCAGTAGCTTCAATCATTTCTGGACGTTTTTCAATGGTAAAAATCAATGAATATTGTAAATGCACAAACAGTAATTTCTCCACATTGCAAGGTGCAATTCTGAAATTTTTTGCTTTTTCCTGCTCCTCTTAGCATGATAAAGAAGATTCAAAGAGAGTGAGATGCCAGCTCCTTTCATTCAGTCAGTAGCTTCAAACATTTCTGGTATATGAATAACATGATGTTTTTCAATGGCAAAAATCAATGAATATTGTAAATGCACAAACAGTAATTTCTCCGCATTGCAAGGTGCAAGTCTGAAATTTTTTGCTTTTTCCTGCTCCTCTTAGCATGATAAAGAAGATTCAAAGAGAGTGAGATGCCAGCTACTTTCATTCAGTCAGTAGCTTCAATCATTTCTGGACGTTTTTCAATGGTAAAAATCAATGAATATTGTAAATGCACAAACAGTAATTTCTCCACATTGCAAGGTGCAATTCTGAAATTTTTTGCTTTTTCCTGCTCCTCTTAGCATGATAAAGAAGATTCAAAGAGAGTGAGATGCCAGCTCCTTTCATTCAGTCAGTAGCTTCAAACATTTCTGGTATATGAATAACATGATGTTTTTCAATGGCAAAAATCAATGAATATTGTAAATGCACAAACAGTAATTTCTCCACATTGCAAGGTGCAATTCTGAAATTTTTTGCTTTTTCCTGCTCCTCTTAGCATGATAAAGAAGATTCAAAGAGAGTGAGATGCCAGCTCCTTTCATTCAGTCAGTAGCTTCAAACATTTCTGGTATATGAATAACATGATGTTTTTCAATGGCAAAAATCAATGAATATTGTAAATGCACAAACAGTAATTTCTCCGCATTGCAAGGTGCAATTCTGAAATTTTTTGCTTTTTCCTGCTCCTCTTAGCATGATAAAGAAGATTCAAAGAGAGTGAGATGCCAGCTCCTTTCATTCAGTCAGTAGCTTCAATCATTTCTGGACGTTTTTCAATGGCAAAAATCAATGAATATTGTAAATGCACAAACAGTAATTTCTCCGCATTGCAAGGTGCAATTCTGAAATTTTTTGCTTTTTCCTGCTCCTCTTAGCATGATAAAGAAGATTCAAAGAGAGTAAGATGTCAGCTCCTTTCATTCAGTCAGTAGCTTCAAACATTTCTGGTATATGAATAACATGATGTTTTTCAATGGCAAAAATCAATGAATATTGTAAATGCACAAACAGTAATTTCTCCGCATTGCAAGGTGCAATTCTGAAATTTTTTGCTTTTTCCTGCTCCTCTTAGCATGATAAAGAAGATTCAAAGAGAGTGAGATGCCAGCTCCTTTCATTCAGTCAGTAGCTTCAATCATTTCTGGACGTTTTTCAATGGCAAAAATCAATGAATATTGTAAATGCACAAACAGTAATTTCTCCGCATTGCAAGGTGCAATTCTGAAATTTTTTGCTTTTTCCTGCTCCTCTTAGCATGATAAAGAGGATTCAAAGAGAGTGAGATGCCAGCTCCTTTCATTCAGTCAGTAGCTTCAATCATTTCTGGACGTTTTTCAATGGCAAAAATCAATGAATATTGTAAATGCACAAACAGTAATTTCTCCGCATTGCAAGGTGCAATTCTGAAATTTTTTGCTTTTTCCTGCTCCTCTTAGCATGATAAAGAAGATTCAAAGAGAGTGAGATGCCAGCTCCTTTCATTCAGTCAGTAGCTTCAAACATTTCTGGTATATGAATAACATGATGTTTTTCAATGGCAAAAATCAATGAATATTGTAAATGCACAAACAGTAATTTCTCCGCATTGCAAGGTGCAAGTCTGAAATTTTTTGCTTTTTCCTGCTCCTCTTAGCATGATAAAGAAGATTCAAAGAGAGTGAGATGCCAGCTACTTTCATTCAGTCAGTAGCTTCAATCATTTCTGGACGTTTTTCAATGGTAAAAATCAATGAATATTGTAAATGCACAAACAGTAATTTCTCCACATTGCAATGTGCAATTCTAAAATTTTTTGCTTTTTCCTGCTCCTCTTAGCATGATAAAGAAGATTCAAAGAGAGTGAGATGCCTGCTCCTTTCATTCAGTCAGTAGCTTCAAACATTTCTGGTATATGAATAACATGATGTTTTTCAATGGCAAAAATCAATGAATATTGTAAATGCACAAACAGTAATTTCTCCGCATTGCAAGGTGCAATTCTGAAATTTTTTGCTTTTTCCTGCTCCTCTTAGCATGATAAAGAAGATTCAAAGAGAGTGAGATGCCAACTCCTTTCATTCAGTCAGTAGCTTCAAACATTTCTGGTATATGAATAACATGATGTTTTTCAATGGCAAAAATCAATGAATATTGTAAATGCACAAACAGTAATTTCTCCGCATTGCAAGGTGCAATTCTGAAATTTTTTGCTTTTTCCTGCTCCTCTTAGCATGATAAAGAAGATTCAAAGAGAGTGAGATGCCAGCTCCTTTCATTCAGTCAGTAGCTTCAATCATTTCTGGACGTTTTTCAATGGCAAAAATCAATGAATATTGTAAATGCACAAACAGTAATTTCTCCGCATTGCAAGGTGCAATTCTGAAATTTTTTGCTTTTTCCTGCTCCTCTTAGCATGATAAAGAAGATTCAAAGAGAGTGAGATGCCAGCTCCTTTCATTCAGTCAGTACCTTCAATCATTTCTGGACGTTTTTCAATGGCAAAAATCAATGAATATTGTAAATGCACAAACAGTAATTTCTCCGCATTGCAAGGTGCAATTCTGAAATTTTTTGCTTTTTCCCGCTCCTCTTAGCATGATAAAGAAGATTCAAAGAGAGTGAGGTGCCAGCTCCTTTCATTCAGTCAGTAGCTTCAAACATTTCTGGTATATGAATAACATGTTTTTCAATGGCAAAAATCAATGAATATTGTAAATGCACAAACAGTAATTTCTCCGCATTGCAAGGTGCAATTCTGAAATTTTTTGCTTTTTCCTGCTCCTCTTAGCATGATAAAGAAGATTCAAAGAGAGTGAGATGCCAGCTCCTTTCATTCAATCAGTAGCTTCAATCATTTCTGGACGTTTTTCAATGGCAAAAATCAATGAATATTGTATATGCACAAACAGTAATTTCTCCGCATTGCAAGGTGCAATTCTGAAATTTTTTGCTTTTTCCTGCTCCTCTTAGCATGATAAAGAAGATTCAAAGAGAGTGAGGTGCCAGCTCCTTTCATTCAGTCAGTAGCTTCAAACATTTCTGGTATATGAATAACATGTTTTTCAATGGCAAAAATCAATGAATATTGTAAATGCACAAACAGTAATTTCTCCGCATTGCAAGGTGCAATTCTGAAATTTTTTGCTTTTTCCTGCTCCTCTTAGCATGATAAAGAAGATTCAAAGAGAGTGAGATGCCAGCTCCTTTCATTCAGTCTGTAGCTTCAATCATTTCTGGTATATTAATAACATGATGTTTTTCAATCGCAAAAATCAATGAATATTGTAAATGCACAAACAGTAATTTCTCCGCATTGCAAGGTGCAATTCTGAAATTTTTTGCTTTTTCCTGCTCCTCTTAGCATGATAAAGAAGATTCAAAGAGAGTGAGATGCCAGCTCCTTTCATTCAGTCAGTAGCTTCAATCATTTCTGGACGTTTTTCAATGGCAAAAATCAATGAATATTGTAAATGCACAAACAGTAATTTCTCCGCATTGCAAGGTGCAATTCTGAAATTTTTTGCTTTTTCCTGCTCCTCTTAGCATGATAAAGAAGATTCAAAGAGAGTGAGATGCCAGCTCCTTTCATTCAGTCAGTAGCTTCAATCATTTCTGGTATATGAATAACATGATGTTTTTCAATGGCAAAAATCAATGAATATTGTAAATGCACAAACAGTAATTTCTCCGCATTGCAAGGTGCAATTCTGAAATTTTTTGCTTTTTCCTGCTCCTCTTAGCATGATAAAGAAGATTCAAAGAGAGTGAGATGCCAGCTCCTTTCATTCAGTCAGTAGCTTCAATCATTTCTGGACGTTTTTCCATGGCAAAAATCAATGAATATTGTAAATGCACAAACAGTAATTTCTCCGCATTGCAAGGTGCAATTCTGAAATTTTTTGCTTTTTCCTGCTCCTCTTAGCATGATAAAGAAGATTCAAAGAGAGTGAGATGCCAGCTCCTTTCATTCAGTCAGTAGCTTCAATCATTTCTGGACGTTTTTCAATGGTAAAAATCAATGAATATTGTAAATGCACAAACAGTAATTTCTCCACATTGCAAGGTGCAATTCTGAAATTTTTTGCTTTTTCCTGCTCCTCTTAGCATGATAAAGAAGATTCAAAGAGAGTGAGATGCCAGCTCCTTTCATTCAGTCAGTAGCTTCAAACATTTCTGGTATATGAATAACATGATGTTTTTCAATGGCAAAAATCAATGAATATTGTAAATGCACAAACAGTAATTTCTCCGCATTGCAAGGTGCAAGTCTGAAATTTTTTGCTTTTTCCTGCTCCTCTTAGCATGATAAAGAAGATTCAAAGAGAGTGAGATGCCAGCTACTTTCATTCAGTCAGTAGCTTCAATCATTTCTGGACGTTTTTCAATGGTAAAAATCAATGAATATTGTAAATGCACAAACAGTAATTTCTCCACATTGCAAGGTGCAATTCTGAAATTTTTTGCTTTTTCCTGCTCCTCTTAGCATGATAAAGAAGATTCAAAGAGAGTGAGATGCCAACTCCTTTCATTCAGTCAGTAGCTTCAAACATTTCTGGTATATGAATAACATGATGTTTTTCAATGGCAAAAATCAATGAATATTGTAAATGCACAAACAGTAATTTCTCCGCATTGCAAGGTGCAATTCTGAAATTTTTTGCTTTTTCCTGCTCCTCTTAGCATGATAAAGAAGATTCAAAGAGAGTGAGATGCCAGCTCCTTTCATTCAGTCAGTAGCTTCAATCATTTCTGGACGTTTTTCAATGGCAAAAATCAATGAATATTGTAAATGCACAAACAGTAATTTCTCCGCATTGCAAGGTGCAATTCTGAAATTTTTTGCTTTTTCCTGCTCCTCTTAGCATGATAAAGAAGATTCAAAGAGAGTGAGATGCCAGCTCCTTTCATTCAGTCAGTACCTTCAATCATTTCTGGACGTTTTTCAATGGCAAAAATCAATGAATATTGTAAATGCACAAACAGTAATTTCTCCGCATTGCAAGGTGCAATTCTGAAATTTTTTGCTTTTTCCCGCTCCTCTTAGCATGATAAAGAAGATTCAAAGAGAGTGAGGTGCCAGCTCCTTTCATTCAGTCAGTAGCTTCAAACATTTCTGGTATATGAATAACATGTTTTTCAATGGCAAAAATCAATGAATATTGTAAATGCACAAACAGTAATTTCTCCGCATTGCAAGGTGCAATTCTGAAATTTTTTGCTTTTTCCTGCTCCTCTTAGCATGATAAAGAAGATTCAAAGAGAGTGAGATGCCAGCTCCTTTCATTCAGTCAGTAGCTTCAATCATTTCTGGACGTTTTTCAATGGCAAAAATCAATGAATATTGTAAATGCACAAACAGTAATTTCTCCGCATTGCAAGGTGCAATTCTGAAATTTTTTGCTTTTTCCTGCTCCTCTTAGCATGATAAAGAAGATTCAAAGAGAGTGAGATGCCAGCTCCTTTCATTCAGTCAGTAGCTTCAATCATTTCTGGACGTTTTTCAATGGCAAAAATCAATGAATATTGTAAATGCACAATCAGTAATTTCTCCGCATTGCAAGGTGCAATTCTGAAATTTTTTGCTTTTTCCTGCTCCTCTTAGCATGATAAAGAAGATTCAAAGAGAGTGAGATGCCAGCTCCTTTGATTCAGTCAGTAGCTTCAAACATTTCTGGTATATGAATAACATGATGTTTTTCAATGGCAAAAATCAATGAATATTGTAAATGCACAAACAGTAATTTCTCCGCATTGCAAGGTGCAAGTCTGAAATTTTTTGCTTTTTCCTGCTCCTCTTAGCATGATAAAGAAGATTCAAAGAGAGTGAGATGCCAGCTACTTTCATTCAGTCAGTAGCTTCAATCATTTCTGGACGTTTTTCAATGGTAAAAATCAATGAATATTGTAAATGCACAAACAGTAATTTCTCCACATTGCAAGGTGCAATTCTGAAATTTTTTGCTTTTTCCTGCTCCTCTTAGCATGATAAAGAAGATTCAAAGAGAGTGAGATGCCAGCTCCTTTCATTCAGTCAGTAGCTTCAAACATTTCTGGTATATGAATAACATGATGTTTTTCAATGGCAAAAATCAATGAATATTGTAAATGCACAAACAGTAATTTCTCCGCATTGCAAGGTGCAAGTCTGAAATTTTTTGCTTTTTCCTGCTCCTCTTAGCATGATAAAGAAGATTCAAAGAGAGTGAGATGCCAGCTACTTTCATTCAGTCAGTAGCTTCAATCATTTCTGGACGTTTTTCAATGGTAAAAATCAATGAATATTGTAAATGCACAAACAGTAATTTCTCCACATTGCAAGGTGCAATTCTGAAATTTTTTGCTTTTTCCTGCTCCTCTTAGCATGATAAAGAAGATTCAAAGAGAGTGAGATGCCAGCTCCTTTCATTCAGTCAGTAGCTTCAAACATTTCTGGTATATGAATAACATGATGTTTTTCAATGGCAAAAATCAATGAATATTGTAAATGCACAAACAGTAATTTCTCCACATTGCAAGGTGCAATTCTGAAATTTTTTGCTTTTTCCTGCTCCTCTTAGCATGATAAAGAAGATTCAAAGAGAGTGAGATGCCAGCTCCTTTCATTCAGTCAGTAGCTTCAAACATTTCTGGTATATGAATAACATGATGTTTTTCAATGGCAAAAATCAATGAATATTGTAAATGCACAAACAGTAATTTCTCCGCATTGCAAGGTGCAATTCTGAAATTTTTTGCTTTTTCCTGCTCCTCTTAGCATGATAAAGAAGATTCAAAGAGAGTGAGATGCCAGCTCCTTTCATTCAGTCAGTAGCTTCAATCATTTCTGGACGTTTTTCAATGGCAAAAATCAATGAATATTGTAAATGCACAAACAGTAATTTCTCCGCATTGCAAGGTGCAATTCTGAAATTTTTTGCTTTTTCCTGCTCCTCTTAGCATGATAAAGAAGATTCAAAGAGAGTGAGATGTCAGCTCCTTTCATTCAGTCAGTAGCTTCAAACATTTCTGGTATATGAATAACATGATGTTTTTCAATGGCAAAAATCAATGAATATTGTAAATGCACAAACAGTAATTTCTCCGCATTGCAAGGTGCAATTCTGAAATTTTTTGCTTTTTCCTGCTCCTCTTAGCATGATAAAGAAGATTCAAAGAGAGTGAGATGCCAGCTCCTTTCATTCAGTCAGTAGCTTCAATCATTTCTGGACGTTTTTCAATGGCAAAAATCAATGAATATTGTAAATGCACAAACAGTAATTTCTCCGCATTGCAAGGTGCAATTCTGAAATTTTTTGCTTTTTCCTGCTCCTCTTAGCATGATAAAGAGGATTCAAAGAGAGTGAGATGCCAGCTCCTTTCATTCAGTCAGTAGCTTCAATCATTTCTGGACGTTTTTCAATGGCAAAAATCAATGAATATTGTAAATGCACAAACAGTAATTTCTCCGCATTGCAAGGTGCAATTCTGAAATTTTTTGCTTTTTCCTGCTCCTCTTAGCATGATAAAGAAGATTCAAAGAGAGTGAGATGCCAGCTCCTTTCATTCAGTCAGTAGCTTCAAACATTTCTGATATATGAATAACATGATGTTTTTCAATGGCAAAAATCAATGAATATTGTAAATGCACAAACAGTAATTTCTCCGCATTGCAAGGTGCAAGTCTGAAATTTTTTGCTTTTTCCTGCTCCTCTTAGCATGATAAAGAAGATTCAAAGAGAGTGAGATGCCAGCTACTTTCATTCAGTCAGTAGCTTCAATCATTTCTGGACGTTTTTCAATGGTAAAAATCAATGAATATTGGAAATGCACAAACAGTAATTTCTCCACATTGCAATGTGCAATTCTAAAATTTTTTGCTTTTTCCTGCTCCTCTTAGCATGATAAAGAAGATTCAAAGAGAGTGAGATGCCTGCTCCTTTCATTCAGTCAGTAGCTTCAAACATTTCTGGTATATGAATAACATGATGTTTTTCAATGGCAAAAATCAATGAATATTGTAAATGCACAAACAGTAATTTCTCCGCATTGCAAGGTGCAATTCTGAAATTTTTTGCTTTTTCCTGCTCCTCTTAGCATGATAAAGAAGATTCAAAGAGAGTGAGATGCCAACTCCTTTCATTCAGTCAGTAGCTTCAAACATTTCTGGTATATGAATAACATGATGTTTTTCAATGGCAAAAATCAATGAATATTGTAAATGCACAAACAGTAATTTCTCCGCATTGCAAGGTGCAATTCTGAAATTTTTTGCTTTTTCCTGCTCCTCTTAGCATGATAAAGAAGATTCAAAGAGAGTGAGATGCCAGCTCCTTTCATTCAGTCAGTAGCTTCAATCATTTCTGGACGTTTTTCAATGGCAAAAATCAATGAATATTGTAAATGCACAAACAGTAATTTCTCCGCATTGCAAGGTGCAATTCTGAAATTTTTTGCTTTTTCCTGCTCCTCTTAGCATGATAAAGAAGATTCAAAGAGAGTGAGATGCCAGCTCCTTTCATTCAGTCAGTACCTTCAATCATTTCTGGACGTTTTTCAATGGCAAAAATCAATGAATATTGTAAATGCACAAACAGTAATTTCTCCGCATTGCAAGGTGCAATTCTGAAATTTTTTGCTTTTTCCCGCTCCTCTTAGCATGATAAAGAAGATTCAAAGAGAGTGAGGTGCCAGCTCCTTTCATTCAGTCAGTAGCTTCAAACATTTCTGGTATATGAATAACATGTTTTTCAATGGCAAAAATCAATGAATATTGTAAATGCACAAACAGTAATTTCTCCGCATTGCAAGGTGCAATTCTGAAATTTTTTGCTTTTTCCTGCTCCTCTTAGCATGATAAAGAAGATTCAAAGAGAGTGAGATGCCAGCTCCTTTCATTCAATCAGTAGCTTCAATCATTTCTGGACGTTTTTCAATGGCAAAAATCAATGAATATTGTATATGCACAAACAGTAATTTCTCCGCATTGCAAGGTGCAATTCTGAAATTTTTTGCTTTTTCCTGCTCCTCTTAGCATGATAAAGAAGATTCAAAGAGAGTGAGGTGCCAGCTCCTTTCATTCAGTCAGTAGCTTCAAACATTTCTGGTATATGAATAACATGTTTTTCAATGGCAAAAATCAATGAATATTGTAAATGCACAAACAGTAATTTCTCCGCATTGCAAGGTGCAATTCTGAAATTTTTTGCTTTTTCCTGCTCCTCTTAGCATGATAAAGAAGATTCAAAGAGAGTGAGATGCCAGCTCCTTTCATTCAGTCAGTAGCTTCAATCATTTCTGGACGTTTTTCAATGGCAAAAATCAATGAATATTGTAAATGCACAAACAGTAATTTCTCCGCATTGCAAGGTGCAATTCTGAAATTTTTTGCTTTTTCCTGCTCCTCTTAGCATGATAAAGAAGATTCAAAGAGAGTGAGATGCCAGCTCCTTTCGTTCAGTCAGTAGCTTCAATCATTTCTGGACGTTTTTCAATGGCAAAAATCATTGAATATTATAAATGCACAAACAGTAATTTCTCCGCATAGCAAGGTGCAATTCTGAAATTTTTTACTTTTTCCTGCTCCTCTTAGCATGATAAAGAAGATTCAAAGAGAGTGAGATGCCAGCTCCTTTCATTCAGTCAGTAGCTTCAATCATTTCTGGTATATGAATAACATGATATTTTTCAATGGCAAAAATCAATGAATATTGTAAATGCACAAACAGTAATTTCTCCGCATTGCAAGGTGCAATTCTGAAATTTTTTGCTTTTTCCTGCTCCTCTTAGCATGATAAAGAAGATTCAAAGAGAGTGAGATGCCAGCTCCTTTCATTCAGTCAGTAGCTTCAATCATTTCTGGACGTTTTTCAATGGCAAAAATCAATGAATATTGTAAATGCACAAACAGTAATTTCTCCGCATTGCAAGGTGCAATTCTGAAATTTTTTGGTTTTTCCTGCTCCTCTTAGCATGATAAAGAAGATTCAAAGAGAGTGAGATGCCAGCTACTTTCATTCAGTCAGTAGCTTCAAACATTTCTGGTATATGAATAACATAATGTTTTTCAATGGCAAAAATCAATGAATATTGTAAATGCACAAACAGTAATTTCTCCGCATTGCAAGGTGCAAGTCTGAAATTTTTTGCTTTTTCCTGCTCCTCTTAGCATGATAAAGAAGATTCAAAGAGAGTGAGATGCCAGCTACTTTCATTCAGTCAGTAGCTTCAATCATTTCTGGACGTTTTTCAATGGTAAAAATCAATGAATATTGTAAATGCACAAACAGTAATTTCTCCACATTGCAAGGTGCAATTCTGAAATTTTTTGCTTTTTCCTGCTCCTCTTAGCATGATAAAGAAGATTCAAAGAGAGTGAGATGCCAGCTCCTTTCATTCAGTCAGTACCTTCAATCATTTCTGGACGTTTTTCAATGGCAAAAATCAATGAATATTGTAATTGCACAAACAGTAATTTCTCCGCATTGCAAGGTGCAATTCTGAAATTTTTTCTTTTTCCCGCTCCTCTTAGCATGATAAAGAAGATTCAAAGAGAGTGAGGTGCCAGCTCCTTTCATTCAGTCAGTAGCTTCAAACATTTCTGGTATATGAATAACATGTTTTTCAATGGCAAAAATCAATGAATATTGTAAATGCACAAACAGTAATTTCTCCGCATTGCAAGGTGCAATTCTGAAATTTTTTGATTTTTCCTGCTCCTCTTAGCATGATAAAGAAGATTCAAAGAGAGTGAGATGCCAGCTCCTTTCATTCAGTCAGTAGCTTCAATCATTTCTGGACGTTTTTCAATGGCAAAAATCAATGAATATTGTAAATGCACAATCAGTAATTTCTCCGCATTGCAAGGTGCAATTCTGAAATTTTTTGCTTTTTCCTGCTCCTCTTAGCATGATAAAGAAGATTCAAAGAGAGTGAGATGCCAGCTCCTTTCATTCAGTCAGTAGCTTCAAACATTTCTGGTATATGAATAACATGATGTTTTTCAATGGCAAAAATCAGTGAATATTGTAAATGCACAAACAGTAATTTCTCCGCATTGCAAGGTGCAATTCTGAAATTTTTTGCTTTTTCCTGCTCCTCTTAGCATGATAAAGAAGATTCAAAGAGAGTGAGATGCCAGCTCCTTTCATTCAGTCCGTAGCTTCAAACATTTCTGGTATATGAATAAAATGATGTTTTTCAATGGCAAAAATCAATGAATATTGTAAATGCACAAACAGTAATTTCTCCGCATTGCAAGGTGCAAGTCTGAAATTTTTTGCTTTTTCCTGCTCCTCTTAGCATGATAAAGAAGATTCAAAGAGAGTGAGATGCCAGCTACTTTCATTCAGTCAGTAGCTTCAATCATTTCTGGACGTTTTTCAATGGTAAAAATCAATGAATATTGTAAATGCACAAACAGTAATTTCTCCACATTGCAAGGTGCAATTCTGAAATTTTTTGCTTTTTCCTGCTCCTCTTAGCATGATAAAGAAGATTCAAAGAGAGTGAGATGCCAGCTCCTTTCATTCAGTCAGTAGCTTCAAACATTTCTGGTATATGAATAACATGATGTTTTTCAATGGCAAAAATCAATGAATATTGTAAATGCACAAACAGTAATTTCTCCGCATTGCAAGGTGCAATTCTGAAATTTTTTGCTTTTTCCTGCTCCTCTTAGCATGATAAAGAAGATTCAAAGAGAGTGAGATGCCAGCTCCTTTCATTCAGTCAGTAGCTTCAATCATTTCTGGATGTTTTTCAATGGCAAAAATCAATGAATATTGTAAATGCACAAACTGTAATTTCTCCGCATTGCAAGGTGCAATTCTGAAATTTTTTGCTTTTTCCTGCTCCTCTTAGCATGTTAAAGAAGATTCAAAGAGAGTGAGATGCCAGCTCCTTTCATTCAGTCAGTAGCTTCAATCATTTCTGGACGTTTTTCAGTGGCAAAAATCAATGAATATTGTAAATGCACAAACAGTAATTTCTCCGCATTGCAAGGTGCAATTCTGAAATTTTTTGCTTTTTCCTGCTCCTCTTAGCATGTTAAAGAAGATTCAAATAGAGTGAGATGCCAGCTCCTTTCATTCAGTCAGTACCTTCAATCATTTCTGGACGTTTTTCAATGGCAAAAATCAATGAATATTGTAAATGCACAAACAGTAATTTCTCCGCATTGCAAGGTGCAAGTCTGAAATTTTTTGCTTTTTCCTGCTCCTCTTAGCATGATAAAGAAGATTCAAAGAGAGTGAGATGCCAGCTACTTTCATTCAGTCAGTAGCTTCAATCATTTCTGGACGTTTTTCAATGGTAAAAATCAATGAATATTGTAAATGCACAAACAGTAATTTCTCCACATTGCAAGGTGCAATTCTGAAATTTTTTGCTTTTTCCTGCTCCTCTTAGCATGATAAAGAAGATTCAAAGAGAGTGAGATGCCAGCTCCTTTCATTCAGTCAGTAGCTTCAAACATTTCTGGTATATGAATAACATGATGTTTTTCAATGGCAAAAATCAATGAATATTGTAAATGCACAAACAGTAATTTCTCCGCATTGCAAGGTGCAATTCTGAAATTTTTTGCTTTTTCCTGCTCCTCTTAGCATGATAAAGAAGATTCAAAGAGAGTGAGATGCCAGCTCCTTTCATTCAGTCAGTAGCTTTAATCATTTCTGGACGTTTTTCAATGGCAAAAATCAATGAATATTGTAAATGCACAAACAGTAATTTCTCTGCATTGCAAGGTGCAATTCTGAAATTTTTTGCTTTTTCCTGCTCCTCTTAGCATGATAAAGAAGATTCAAAGAGAGTGAGATGTCAGCTCCTTTCATTCAGTCAGTAGCTTCAAACATTTCTGGTATATGAATAACATGATGTTTTTCAATGGCAAAAATCAATGAATATTGTAAATGCACAAACAGTAATTTCTCCGCATTGCAAGGTGCAATTCTGAAATTTTTTGCTTTTTCCTGCTCCTCTTAGCATGATAAAGAATATTCAAAGAGAGTGAGATGCCAGCTCCTTTCATTCAGTCAGTAGCTTCAATCATTTCTGGACGTTTTTCAATGGCAAAAATCAATGAATATTGTAAATGCACAAACAGTAATTTCTCTGCATTGCAAGGTGCAATTCTGAAATTTTTTGCTTTTTCCTGCTCCTCTTAGCATGATAAAGAAGATTCAAAGAGAGTGAGATGCCAGCTCCTTTCGTTCAGTCAGTAGCTTCAATCATTTCTGGACGTTTTTCAATGGCAAAAATCATTGAATATTATAAATGCACAAACAGTAATTTCTCCGCATAGCAAGGTGCAATTCTGAAATTTTTTACTTTTTCCTGCTCCTCTTAGCATGATAAAGAAGATTCAAAGAGAGTGAGATGCCAGCTCCTTTCATTCAGTCAGTAGCTTAAATCATTTCTGGTATATGAATAACATGATGTTTTTCAATGGCAAAAATCAATGAATATTGTAAATGCACAAACAGTAATTTCTCCGCATTGCAAGGTGCAATTCTGAAATTTTTTGCTTTTTCCTGCTCCTCTTAGCATGATAAAGAAGATTCAAAGAGAGTGAGATGCCAGCTCCTTTCATTCAGTCAGTAGCTTCAATCATTTCTGGACGTTTTTCAATGGCAAAAATCAATGAATATTGTAAATGCACAAACAGTAATTTCTCCGCATTGCAAGGTGCAATTCTGAAATTTTTTGGTTTTTCCTGCTCCTCTTAGCATGATAAAGAAGATTCAAAGAGAGTGAGATGCCAGCTACTTTCATTCAGTCAGTAGCTTCAAACATTTCTGGTATATGAATAACATAATGTTTTTCAATGGCAAAAATCAATGAATATTGTAAATGCACAAACAGTAATTTCTCCGCATTGCAAGGTGCAAGTCTGAAATTTTTTGCTTTTTCCTGCTCCTCTTAGCATGATAAAGAAGATTCAAAGAGAGTGAGATGCCAGCTACTTTCATTCAGTCAGTAGCTTCAATCATTTCTGGACGTTTTTCAATGGTAAAAATCAATGAATATTGTAAATGCACAAACAGTAATTTCTCCACATTGCAAAGTGCAATTCTGAAATTTTTTGCTTTTTCCTGCTCCTCTTAGCATGATAAAGAAGATTCAAAGAGAGTGAGATGCCAGCTCCTTTCATTCAGTCAGTAGCTTCAAACATTTCTGGTATATGAATAACATGATGTTTTTCAATGGCAAAAATCAATGAATATTGTAAATGCACAAACAGTAATTTCTCCACATTGCAAGGTGCAATTCTGAAATTTTTTGCTTTTTCCTGCTCCTCTTAGCATGATAAAGAACATTCAAAGAGAGTGAGATGCCAGCTCCTTTCATTCAGTCAGTAGCTTCAATCATTTCTGGATGTTTTTCAATGGCAAAAATCAATGAATATTGTAAATGCACAAACTGTAATTTCTCCGCATTGCAAGGTGCAATTCTGAAATTTTTTGCTTTTTCCTGCTCCTCTTAGCATGATAAAGAAGATTCAAAGAGAGTGAGATGCCAGCTCCTTTCATTCAGTCAGTAGCTTCAATCATTTCTGGACGTTTTTCAATGGCAAAAATCAATGAATATTGTAAATGCACAAACAGTAATTTCTCCGCATTGCAAGGTGCAATTCTGAAATTTTTTGCTTTTTCCTGCTCCTCTTAGCATGATAAAGAAGATTCAAAGAGAGTGAGATGCCAGCTCCTTTCATTCAGTCAGTACCTTCAATCATTTCTGGACGTTTTTCAATGGCAAAAATCAATGAATATTGTAAATGCACAAACAGTAATTTCTCCGCATTGCAAGGTGCAATTCTGAAATTTTTTGCTTTTTCCCGCTCCTCTTAGCATGATAAAGAAGATTCAAAGAGAGTGAGGTGCCAGCTCCTTTCATTCAGTCAGTAGCTTCAAACATTTCTGGTATATGAATAACATGTTTTTCAATGGCAAAAATCAATGAATATTGTAAATGCACAAACAGTAATTTCTCCGCATTGCAAGGTGCAATTCTGAAATTTTTTGATTTTTCCTGCTCCTCTTAGCATGATAAAGAAGATTCAAAGAGAGTGAGATGCCAGCTCCTTTCATTCAGTCAGTAGCTTCAATCATTTCTGGACGTTTTTCAATGGCAAAAATCAATGAATATTGTAAATGCACAAACAGTAATTTCTCCGCATTGCAAGGTGCAATTCTGAAATTTTTTGCTTTTTCCTGCTCCTCTTAGCATGATAAAGAAGATTCAAAGAGAGTGAGATGCCAGCTCCTTTCATTCAGTCAGTAGCTTCAAACATTTCTGGTATATGAATAACATGATGTTTTTCAATGGCAAAAATCAATGAATATTGTAAATGCACAAACAGTAATTTCTCCGCATTGCAAGGTGCAATTCTGAAATTTTTTGCTTTTTCCTGCTCCTCTTAGCATGATAAAGAAGATTCAAAGAGAGTGAGATGCCAGCTCCTTTCATTCAGTCAGTAGCTTCAAACATTTCTGGTATATGAATAAAATGATGTTTTTCAATGGCAAAAATCAATGAATATTGTAAATGCACAAACAGTAATTTCTCCGCATTGCAAGGTGCAAGTCTGAAATTTTTTGCTTTTTCCTGCTCCTCTTAGCATGATAAAGAAGATTCAAAGAGAGTGAGATGCCAGCTACTTTCATTCAGTCAGTAGCTTCAATCATTTCTGGACGTTTTTCAATGGTAAAAATCAATGAATATTGTAAATGCACAAACAGTAATTTCTCCACATTGCAAGGTGCAATTCTGAAATTTTTTGCTTTTTCCTGCTCCTCTTAGCATGATAAAGAAGATTCAAAGAGAGTGAGATGCCAGCTCCTTTCATTCAGTCAGTAGCTTCAAACATTTCTGGTATATGAATAACATGATGTTTTTCAATGGCAAAAATCAATGAATATTGTAAATGCACAAACAGTAATTTCTCCGCATTGCAAGGTGCAATTCTGAAATTTTTTGATTTTTCCTGCTCCTCTTAGCATGATAAAGAAGATTCAAAGAGAGTGAGATGCCAGCTCCTTTCATTCAGTCAGTAGCTTCAATCATTTCTGGATGTTTTTCAATGGCAAAAATCAATGAATATTGTAAATGCACAAACTGTAATTTCTCCGCATTGCAAGGTGCAATTCTGAAATTTTTTGCTTTTTCCTGCTCCTCTTAGCATGTTAAAGAAGATTCAAAGAGAGTGAGATGCCAGCT
Organism: Phyllobates terribilis; assembly: GCF_046119375.1. Lineage (NCBI taxonomy): Eukaryota > Metazoa > Chordata > Amphibia > Anura > Dendrobatidae > Phyllobates > Phyllobates terribilis. Next base: position 151,930 of record NW_027364548.1, read on the forward strand.
CCTTTCATTCAGTCAGTAGCTTCAATCATTTCTGGACGTTTTTCAGTGGCAAAAATCAATGAATATTGTAAATGCACAAACAGTAATTTCTCCGCATTGCAAGGTGCAATTCTGAAATTTTTTGCTTTTTCCTGCTCCTCTTAGCATGATAAAGAAGATTCAAAGAGAGTGAGATGCCAGCTCCTTTCATTCAGTCAGTACCTTCAATCATTTCTGGACGTTTTTCAATGGCAAAAATCAATGAATATTGTAAATGCACAAACAGTAATTTCTCCGCATTGCAAGGTGCAAGTCTGAAATTTTTTGCTTTTTCCTGCTCCTCTTAGCATGATAAAGAAGATTCAAAGAGAGTGAGATGCCAGCTACTTTCATTCAGTCAGTAGCTTCAATCATTTCTGGACGTTTTTCAATGGTAAAAATCAATGAATATTGTAAATGCACAAACAGTAATTTCTCCACATTGCAAGGTGCAATTCTGAAATTTTTTGCTTTTTCCTGCTCCTCTTAGCATGATAAAGAAGATTCAAAGAGAGTGAGATGCCAGCTCCTTTCATTCAGTCAGTAGCTTCAAACATTTCTGGTATATGAATAACATGATGTTTTTCAATGGCAAAAATCAATGAATATTGTAAATGCACAAACAGTAATTTCTCCGCATTGCAAGGTGCAATTCTGAAATTTTTTGCTTTTTCCTGCTCCTCTTAGCATGATAAAGAAGATTCAAAGAGAGTGAGATGCCAGCTCCTTTCATTCAGTCAGTAGCTTCAATCATTTCTGGATGATTTTCAATGGCAAAAATCAATGAATATTGTAAATGCACAAACTGTAATTTCTCCGCATTGCAAGGTGCAATTCTGAAATTTTTTGCTTTTTCCTGCTCCTCTTAGCATGATAAAGAAGATTCAAAGAGAGTGAGATGCCAGCTCCTTTCATTCAGTCAGTAGCTTCAATCATTTCTGGACGTTTTTCAATGGCAAAAATCAATGAATATTGTAAATGCACAAACAGTAATTTCTCCGCATTGCAAGGTGCAATTCTGAAATTTTTTGCTTTTTCCTGCTCCTCTTAGCATGATAAAGAAGATTCAAAGAGAGTGAGATGCCAGCTCCTTTCATTCAGTCAGTACCTTCAATCATTTCTGGACGTTTTTCAATGGCAAAAATCAATGAATATTGTAAATGCACAAACAGTAATTTCTCCGCATTGCAAGGTGCAATTCTGAAATTTTTTGCTTTTTCCCGCTCCTCTTAGCATGATAAAGAAGATTCAAAGAGAGTGAGGTGCCAGCTCCTTTCATTCAGTCAGTAGCTTCAAACATTTCTGGTATATGAATAACATGTTTTTCAATGGCAAAAATCAATGATTATTGTAAATGCACAAACAGTAATTTCTCCGCATTGCAAGGTGCAATTCTGAAATTTTTTGATTTTTCCTGCTCCTCTTAGCATGATAAAGAAGATTCAAAGAGAGTGAGATGCCAGCTCCTTTCATTCAGTCAGTAGCTTCAATCATTTCTGGACGTTTTTCAATGGCAAAAATCAATGAATATTGTAAATGCACAAACAGTAATTTCTCCGCATTGCAAGGTGCAATTCTGAAATTTTTTGCTTTTTCCTGCTCCTCTTAGCATGATAAAGAAGATTCAAAGAGAGTGAGATGCCAGCTCCTTTCATTCAGTCAGTAGCTTCAAACATTTCTGGTATATGAATAACATGATGTTTTTCAATGGCAAAAATCAATGAATATTGTAAATGCACAAACAGTAATTTCTCCGCATTGCAAGGTGCAATTCTGAAATTTTTTGCTTTTTCCTGCTCCTCTTAGCATGATAAAGAAGATTCAAAGAGAGTGAGATGCCAGCTCCTTTCATTCAGTCAGTAGCTTCAAACATTTCTGGTATATGAATAACATGATGTTTTTCAATGGCAAAAATCAATGAATATTGTAAATGCACAAACAGTAATTTCTCCGCATTGCAAGGTGCAAGTCTGAAATTTTTTGCTTTTTACTGCTCCTCTTAGCATGATAAAGAAGATTCAAAGAGAGTGAGATGCCAGCTACTTTCATTCAGTCAGTAGCTTCAATCATTTCTGGACGTTTTTCAATGGTAAAAATCAATGAATATTGTAAATGCACAAACAGTAATTTCTCCACATTGCAAGGTGCAATTCTGAAATTTTTTGCTTTTTCCTGCTCTTCTTAGCATGATAAAGAAGATTCAAAGAGAGTGAGATGCCAGCTCCTTTCATTCAGTCAGTAGCTTCAAACATTTCTGGTATATGAATAACATGTTTTTCAATGGCAAAAATCAATGAATATTGTAAATGCACAAACAGTAATTTCTCCGCATTGCAAGGTGCAATTCTGAAATTTTTTGCTTTATCCTGCTCCTCTTAGCATGATAAAGAAGATTCAAAGAGAGTGAGATGCCAGCTCCTTTCATTCAGTCAGTAGCTTCAATCATTTCTGGATGTTTTTCAATGGCAAAAATCAATGAATATTGTAAATGCACAAACTGTAATTTCTCCGCATTGCAAGGTGCAATTCTGAAATTTTTTGCTTTTTCCTGCTCCTCTTAGCATGATAAAGAAGATTCAAAGAGAGTGAGATGCCAGCTCCTTTCATTCAGTCAGTAGCTTCAAACATTTCTGGTATATGAATAACATGTTTTTCAATGGTAAAAATCAATGAATATTGTAAATGCACAAACAGTAATTTCTCCGCAATGCAAGGTGCAATTCTGAAATTTTTTGCTTTTTCCCGCTCCTCTTAGCATGATAAAGAAGATTCAAAGAGAGTGAGGTGCCAGCTCCTTTCATTCAGTCAGTAGCTTCAAACATTTCTGGTATATGAATAACATGTTTTTCAATGGCAAAAATCAATGAATATTGTAAATGCACAAACAGTAATTTCTCCGCATTGCAAGGTGCAATTCTGAAATTTTTTGATTTTTCCTGCTCCTCTTAGCATGATAAAGAAAATTCAAAGAGAGTGGGATGCCGGCTCCTTTCATTCAGTCAGTAGCTTCAATCATTTCTGGACGTTTTTCAATGGCAAAAATCAATGAATATTGTAAATGCACAAACAGTAATTTCTCCGCATTGCAAGGTGCAATTCTGAAATTTTTTGCTTTTTCCTGCTCCTCTTAGCATGATAAAGAAGATTCAAAGAGAGTGAGATGCCAGCTCCTTTCATTCAGTCAGTAGCTTCAAACATTTCTGGTATATGAATAACATGATGTTTTTCAATGGCAAAAATCAATGAATATTGTAAATGCACAAACAGTAATTTCTCCGCATTGCAAGGTGCAAGTCTGAAATTTTTTGCTTTTTCCTGCTCCTCTTAGCATGATAAAGAAGATTCAAAGACAGTGAGATGCCAGCTACTTTCATTCAGTCAGTAGCTTCAATCATTTCTGGACGTTTTTCAATGGTAAAAATCAATGAATATTGTAAATGCACAAACAGTAATTTCTCCACATTGCAAGGTGCAATTCTGAAATTTTTTGCTTTTTCCTGCTCCTCTTAGCATGATAAAGAAGATTCAAAGAGAGTGAGATGCCAGCTCCTTTCATTCAGTCAGTAGCTTCAAACATTTCTGGTATATGAATAACATGATGTTTTTCAGGGGCAAAAATCAATGAATATTGTAAATGCACAAACAGTAATTTCTCCGCATTGCAAGGTGCAATTCTGAAATTTTTTGCTTTTTCCTGCTCCTCTTAGCATGATAAAGAAGATTCAAAGAGAGTGACATGCCAGCTCCTTTCATTCAGTCAGTAGCTTCAATCATTTCTGGATGTTTTTCAATGGCAAAAATCAATGAATATTGTAAATGCACAAACTGTAATTTCTCCGCATTGCAAGGTGCAATTCTGAAATTTTTTGCTTTTTCCTGCTCCTCTTAGTATGATAAAGAAGATTCAAAGAGAGTGAGATGCCAGCTCCTTTCATTCAGTCAGTAGCTTCAATCATTTCTGGACGTTTTTCAGTGGCAAAAATCAATGAATATTGTAAATGCACAAACAGTAATTTCTCCGCATTGCAAGGTGCAATTCTGAAATTTTTTGCTTTTTCCCGCTCCTCTTAGCATGATAAAGAAGATACAAAGAGAGTGATGTGCCAGCTCCTTTCATTCAGTCAGTAGCTTCAAACATTTCTGGTATATGAATAACATGTTTTTCAATGGCAAAAATCAATGAATATTGTAAATGCACAAACAGTAATTTCTCCGCATTGCAAGGTGCAATTCTGAAATTTTTTGATTTTTCCTGCTCCTCTTAGCATGATAAAGAAGATTCAAAGAGAGTGAGATGCCAGCTCCTTTCATTCAGTCAGTAGCTTCAATCATTTCTGGACGTTTTTCAATGGCAAAAATCAATGAATATTGTAAATGCACAAACAGTAATTTCTCCGCATTGCAAGGTGCAATTCTGAAATTTTTTGCTTTTTCCTGCTCCTCTTAGCATGATAAAGAAGATTCAAAGAGAGTGAGATGCCAGCTCCTTTCATTCAGTCAGTAGCTTCAAACATTTCTGGTATATGAATAACATGATGTTTTTCAATGGCAAAAATCAATGAATATTGTAAATGCACAAACAGTAATTTCTCCGCATTGCAAGGTGCAAGTCTGAAATTTTTTGCTTTTTCCTGCTCCTCTTAGCATGATAAAGAAGATTCAAAGAGAGTGAGATGCCAGTTACTTTCATTCAGTCAGTAGCTTCAATCATTTCTGGACGTTTTTCAATGGTAAAAATCAATGAATATTGTAAATGCACAAACAGTAATTTCTCCACATTGCAAGGTGCAATTCTGAAATTTTTTGCTTTTTCCTGCTCCTCTTAGCATGATAAAGAAGATTCAAAGAGAGTGAGATGCCAGCTCCTTTCATTCAGTCAGTAGCTTCAAACATTTCTGGTATATGAATAACATGATGTTTTTCAATGGCAAAAATCAATGAATATTGTAAATGCACAAACAGTAATTTCTCCGCATTGCAAGGTGCAATTCTGAAATTTTTTGCTTTTTCCTGCTCCTCTTAGCATGATAAAGAAGATTCAAAGAGAGTGAGATGCCAGCTCCTTTCATTCAGTCAGTAGCTTCAATCATTTCTGGATGTTTTTCAATGGCAAAAATCAATGAATATTGTAAATGCACAAACAGTAATTTCTCCGCATTGCAAGGTGCAATTCTGAAATTTTTTGCTTTTTCCTGCTCCTCTTAGCATGATAAAGAAGATTCAAAGAGAGTGAGATGTCAGCTCCTTTCATTCAGTCAGTAGCTTCAAACATTTCTGGTATATGAATAACATGATGTTTTTCAATGGCAAAAATCAATGAATATTGTAAATGCACAAACAGTAATTTCTCCGCATTGCAAGGTGCAATTCTGAAATTTTTTGCTTTTTCCTGCTCCTCTTAGCATGATAAAGAAGATTCAAAGAGAGTGAGATGCCAGCTCCTTTCATTCAGTCAGTAGCTTCAATCATTTCTGGATGTTTTTCAATGGCAAAAATCAATGAATATTGTAAATGCACAAACAGTAATTTCTCCGCATTGCAAGGTGCAATTCTGAAATTTTTTGCTTTTTCCTGCTCCTCTTAGCATGATAAAGAAGATTCAAAGAGAGTGAGATGCCAGCTCCTTTCGTTCAGTCAGTAGCTTCAATCATTTCTGGACGTTTTTCAATGGCAAAAATCATTGAATATTATAAATGCACAAACAGTAATTTCTCCGCATTGCAAGGTGCAATTCTGAAATTTTTTACTTTTTCCTGCTCCTCTTAGCATGATAAAGAAGATTCAAAGAGAGTGAGATGCCAGCTCCTTTCATTCAGTCAGTAGCTTCAATCATTTCTGGTATATGAATAACATGATGTTTTTCAATGGCAAAAATCAATGAATATTGTAAATGCACAAACAGTAATTTCTCCGCATTGCAAGGTGCAATTCTGAAATTTTTTGCTTTTTCCTGCTCCTCTTAGCATGATAAAGAAGATTCAAAGAGAGTGAGATGCCAGCTCCTTTCATTCAGTCAGTAGCTTCAATCATTTCTGGACGTTTTTCAATGGCAAAAATCAATGAATATTGTAAATGCACAAACTGTAATTTCTCCGCATTGCAAGGTGCAATTCTGAAATTTTTTGCTTTTTCCTGCTCCTCTTAGCATGATAAACAAGATTCAAAGAGAGTGAGATGCCAGTTCCTTTCATTCAGTCAGTAGCTTCAATCATTTCTGGATGTTTTTCAATGGCAAAAATCAATGAATATTGTAAATGCACAAACAGTAATTTCTCCGCATTGCAAGGTGCAATTCTGAAATTTTTTGCTTTTTCCTGCTCCTCTTAGCATGATAAAGAAGATTCAAAGAGAGTGAGATGCCAGCTCCTTTCATTCAGTCAGTAGCTTCAATCATTTCTGGACGTTTTTCAATGGCAAAAATCAATGAATATTGTAAATTCACAAACAGTAATTTCTCCGCATTGCAAGGTGCAATTCTGAAATTTTTTGCTTTTTCCTGCTCCTCTTAGCATGATAAAGAAGATTCAAAGAGAGTGAGATGCCAGCTCCTTTCATTCAGTCAGTAGCTTCAAACATTTCTGGTATATGAATAACATGATGTTTTTCAATGGCAAAAATCAATGAATATTGTAAATGCACAAACAGTAATTTCTCCGCATTGCAAGGTGCAATTCTGAAATTTTTTGCTTTTTCCTGCTCCTCTTAGCATGATAAAGAAGATTCAAAGAGAGTGAGATGCCAGCTCCTTTCGTTCAGTCAGTAGCTTCAATCATTTCTGGACGTTTTTCAATGGCAAAAATCATTGAATATTATAAATGCACAAACAGTAATTTCTCCGCATTGCAAGGTGCAATTCTGAAATTTTTTACTTTTTCCTGCTCCTCTTAGCATGATAAAGAAGATTCAAAGAGAGTGAGATGCCAGCTCCTTTCATTCAGTCAGTAGCTTCAATCATTTCTGGTATATGAATAACATGATGTTTTTCAATGGCAAAAATCAATGAATATTGTAAATGCACAAACAGTAATTTCTCCGCATTGCAAGGTGCAATTCTGAAATTTTTTGCTTTTTCCTGCTCCTCTTAGCATGATAAAGAAGATTCAAAGAGAGTGAGATGCCAGCTCCTTTCATTCAGTCAGTAGCTTCAATCATTTCTGGACGTTTTTCAATGGCAAAAATCAATGAATATTGTAAATGCACAAACAGTAATTTCTCCGCATTGCAAGGTGCAATTCTGAAATTTTTTGCTTTTTCCTGCTCCTCTTAGCATGATAAAGAAGATTCAAAGAGAGTGAGATGCCAGCTCCTTTCATTCAGTCAGTAGCTTCAATCATTTCTGGACGTTTTTCAATGGCAAAAATCAATGAATATTGTAAATGCACAAACAGTAATTTCTCCGCATTGCAAGGTGCAATTCTGAAATTTTTTGCTTTTTCCTGCTCCTCTTAGCATGATAAAGAAGATTCAAAGAGAGTGAGATGCCAGCTCCTTTCATTCAGTCAGTAGCTTCAATCATTTCTGGACGTTTTTCAATGGCAAAAATCAATGAATATTGTAAATGCACAAACAGTAATTTCTCCGCATTGCAAGGTGCAATTCTGAAATTTTTTACTTTTTCCTGCTCCTCTTAGCATGATAAAGAAGATTCAAAGAGAGTGAGATGCCAGCTCCTTTCATTCAGTCAGTAGCTTCAATCATTTCTGGTATATGAATAACATGATGTTTTTCAATCGCAAAAATCAATGAATATTGTAAATGCACAAACAGTAATTTCTCCGCATTGCAAGGTGCAATTCTGAAATTTTTTGCTTTTTCCTGCTCCGCTTAGCATGATAAAGAAGATTCAAAGAGAGTGAGATGCCAGCTCCTTTCATTCAGTCAGTAGCTTCAATCATTTCTGGATGTTTTTCAATGGCAAAAATCAATGAATATTGGAAATGCACAAACAGTAATTTCTCCGCATTGCAAGGTGCAATTCTGAAATTTTTTGCTTTTTCCTGCTCCTCTTAGCATGATAAAGAAGATTCAAAGAGAGTGAGATGCCAGCTCCTTTCCTTCAGTCAGTAGCTTCAATCATTTCTGGTATATGAATAACATGATGTTTTTCAATGGCAAAAATCAATGAATTTTGTAAATGCACAAACAGTAATTTCTCCGCATTGCAAAGCGCAATTCTGAATTTTTTTGCTTTTTCCTGCTCCTCTTAGCATGATAAAGAAGATTCAAAGAGAGTGAGATGCCAGCTCCTTTCGTTCAGTCAGTAGCTTCAATCATTTCTGGACATTTTTCAATGGCAAAAATCAATGAATATTGTAAATGCACAAACAGTAATTTCTCCGCATGGCAAGGTGCAATTCTGAAATTTTTTGCTTTTTCCTGCTCCTCTTAGCATGATAAAGAAGATTCAAAGAGAGTGAAATGCCAGCTCCTTTCATTCAGTCAGTAGCTTCAATCATTTCTGGACGTTTTTCAATGGCAAAAATCAATGAATATTGTAAATGCACAAACAGTAATTTCTCCGCATTGCAAGGTGCAATTCTGAAATTTTTTGCTTTTTCCTGCTCCTCTTAGCATGATAAAGAAGATTCAAAGAGAGTGAGATGCCAGCTCCTTTCATTCAGTCAGTAGCTTCAATCATTTCTGGACGTTTTTCAATGGCAAAAATCAATGAATATTGTAAATGCACAAACAGTAATTTCTCCGCATTGCAAGGTGCAATTCTGAAATTTTTTGCTTTTTCCTGCTCCTCTTAGAATGATAAAGAAGATTCAAAGAGAGTGAGATGCCAGCTCCTTTCCTTCAGTCAGTAGCGTCAATCATTTCTGGCATATGAATAACATGATGTTTTTCAATGGCAAAAATCAATGAATTTTGTAAATGCACAAACAGTAATTTCTCCGCATTGCAAGGCGCAATTCTGAAATTTTTTGCTTTTTCCTGCTCCTCTTAGCATGATAAAGAAGATTCAAAGAGAGTGAGATGCCAGCTCCTTTCATTCAGTCAGTAGCTTCAATCATTTCTGGACATTTTTCAATGGCAAAAATCAATGAATATTGTAAATGCACAAACAGTAATTTCTCCGCATTGCAAGGTGCAATTCTGAAATTTTTTGCTTTTTCCTGCTCCTCTTAGCATGATAAAGAAGATTCAAAGAGAGTGAGATGACAGCTCCTTTCATTCAGTCAGTAGCTTCAATCATTTCTGGACGTTTTTCAATGGCAAAAATCAATGAATATTGTAAATGCACAAACAGTAATTTCTCCGCATTGCAAGGTGCAATTCTGAAATTTTTCCTTTTTCCTGCTCCTCTTAGCATGATAAAGAAGATTCAAAGAGAGTGAGGTGCCAGCTCCTTTCATTCAGTCAGGAGCTTCAAACATTTCTGGTATATGAATAACATGTTTTTCAATGGCAAAAATCAATGAATATTGTAAATGCACAAACAGTAATTTCTCCGCATTGCAAGGTGCAATTCTGAAATTTTTTGCTTTTTCCTGCTCCTCTTAGCATGATAAAGAAGATTCAAAGAGAGTGAGATGCCAGCTCCTTTCATTCAGTCAGTAGTTTCAAACATTTCTGGACGTTTTTCAATGGCAAAAATCAATGAATATTGTAAATGCACAAACAGTAATTTCTCCGCATTGCAAGGTGCAATTCTGAAATTTTTTGTTTTTTCCTGCTCCTCTTAGCATGATAAAGAAGATTCAAAGAGAGTGAGATGCCAGCTCCTTTCATTCAGTCAGTAGCTTCAATCATTTCTGGACGTTTTTCAATGGCAAAAATCAATGAATATTGTAAATGCACAAACAGTAATTTCTCCGCATTGCAAGGTGCAATTCTGAAATTTTTTACTTTTTCCTGCTCCTCTTAGCATGATAAAGAAGATTCAAAGAGAGTGAGATGCCAGCTCCTTTCATTCACTCAGTAGCTTCAATCATTTCTGGTATATGAATAACATGATGTTTTTCAATCGCAAAAATCAATGAATATTGTAAATGCACAAACAGTAATTTCTCCGCATTGCAAGGTGCAATTCTGAAATTTTTTGCTTTTTCCTGCTCCTCTTAGCATGATAAAGAAGATTCAAAGAGAGTGAGATGCCAGCTCCTTTCATTCAGTCAGTAGCTTCAATCATTTCTGGATGTTTTTCAATGGCAAAAATCAATGAATATTGTAAATGCACAAACAGTAATTTCTCCGCATTGCAAGGTGCAATTCTGAAATTTTTTGCTTTTTCCTGCTCCTCTTAGCATGATAAAGAAGATTCAAAGAGAGTGAGATGCCAGCTCCTTTCCTTCAGTCAGTAGCTTCAATCATTTCTGGTATATGAATAACATGATGTTTTTCAATGGCAAAAATCAATGAATTTTGTAAAATGCACAAACATTAATTTCTCCGCATTGCAAGGCGCAATTCTGAAATTTTTTGCTTTTTCCTGCTCCTCTTAGCATGATAAAGAAGATTCAAAGAGAGTGAGATGCCAGCTCCTTTCATTCAGTCAGTAGCTTCAATCATTTCTGGACATTTTTCAATGGCAAAAATCAATGAATATTGTAAATGCACAAAAAGTAATTTCTCCGCATTGCAAGGTGCAATTCTGAAATTTTTTGCTTTTTCCTGCTCCTCTTAGCATGATAAAGAAGATTCAAAGAGAGTGAGATGCCAGCTCCTTTCATTCAGTCAGTAGCTTCAATCATTTCTGGACGTTTTTCAATGGCAAAAATCAATGAATATTGTAAATGCACAAACAGTAATTTCTCCGCATTGCAAGGTGCAATTCTGAAATTTTTTGCTTTTTCCTGCTCCTCTTAGAATGATAAAGAAGATTCAAAGAGAGTGAGATGCCAGCTCCTTTCCTTCAGTCAGTAGCGTCAATCATTTCTGGCATATGAATAACATGATGTTTTTCAATGGCAAAAATCAATGAATATTGTAAATGCACAAACTGTAATTTCTCCGCATTGCAAGGTGCAATTCTGAAATTTTTTGCTTTTTCCTGCTCCTCTTAGCATGATAAACAAGATTCAAAGAGAGTGAGATGCCAGTTCCTTTCATTCAGTCAGTAGCTTCAATCATTTCTGGATGTTTTTCAATGGCAAAAATCAATGAATATTGTAAATGCACAAACAGTAATTTCTCCGCATTGCAAGGTGCAATTCTGAAATTTTTTGCTTTTTCCTGCTCCTCTTAGCATGATAAAGAAGATTCAAAGAGAGTGAGATGCCAGCTCCTTTCATTCAGTCAGTAGCTTCAATCATTTCTGGACGTTTTTCAATGGCAAAAATCAATGAATATTGTAAATTCACAAACAGTAATTTCTCCGCATTGCAAGGTGCAATTCTGAAATTTTTTGCTTTTTCCTGCTCCTCTTAGCATGATAAAGAAGATTCAAAGAGAGTGAGATGCCAGCTCCTTTCATTCAGTCAGTAGCTTCAAACATTTCTGGTATATGAATAACATGATGTTTTTCAATGGCAAAAATCAATGAATATTGTAAATGCACAAACAGTAATTTCTCCGCATTGCAAGGTGCAATTCTGAAATTTTTTGCTTTTTCCTGCTCCTCTTAGCATGATAAAGAAGATTCAAAGAGAGTGAGATGCCAGCTCCTTTCGTTCAGTCAGTAGCTTCAATCATTTCTGGACGTTTTTCAATGGCAAAAATCATTGAATATTATAAATGCACAAACAGTAATTTCTCCGCATTGCAAGGTGCAATTCTGAAATTTTTTACTTTTTCCTGCTCCTCTTAGCATGATAAAGAAGATTCAAAGAGAGTGAGATGCCAGCTCCTTTCATTCAGTCAGTAGCTTCAATCATTTCTGGTATATGAATAACATGATGTTTTTCAATGGCAAAAATCAATGAATATTGTAAATGCACAAACAGTAATTTCTCCGCATTGCAAGGTGCAATTCTGAAATTTTTTGCTTTTTCCTGCTCCTCTTAGCATGATAAAGAAGATTCAAAGAGAGTGAGATGCCAGCTCCTTTCATTCAGTCAGTAGCTTCAATCATTTCTGGACGTTTTTCAATGGCAAAAATCAATGAATATTGTAAATGCACAAACAGTAATTTCTCCGCATTGCAAGGTGCAATTCTGAAATTTTTTGCTTTTTCCTGCTCCTCTTAGCATGATAAAGAAGATTCAAAGAGAGTGAGATGCCAGCTCCTTTCATTCAGTCAGTAGCTTCAATCATTTCTGGACGTTTTTCAATGGCAAAAATCAATGAATATTGTAAATGCACAAACAGTAATTTCTCCGCATTGCAAGGTGCAATTCTGAAATTTTTTGCTTTTTCCTGCTCCTCTTAGCATGATAAAGAAGATTCAAAGAGAGTGAGATGCCAGCTCCTTTCATTCAGTCAGTAGCTTCAATCATTTCTGGACGTTTTTCAATGGCAAAAATCAATGAATATTGTAAATGCACAAACAGTAATTTCTCCGCATTGCAAGGTGCAATTCTGAAATTTTTTACTTTTTCCTGCTCCTCTTAGCATGATAAAGAAGATTCAAAGAGAGTGAGATGCCAGCTCCTTTCATTCAGTCAGTAGCTTCAATCATTTCTGGTATATGAATAACATGATGTTTTTCAATCGCAAAAATCAATGAATATTGTAAATGCACAAACAGTAATTTCTCCGCATTGCAAGGTGCAATTCTGAAATTTTTTGCTTTTTCCTGCTCCGCTTAGCATGATAAAGAAGATTCAAAGAGAGTGAGATGCCAGCTCCTTTCATTCAGTCAGTAGCTTCAATCATTTCTGGATGTTTTTCAATGGCAAAAATCAATGAATATTGGAAATGCACAAACAGTAATTTCTCCGCATTGCAAGGTGCAATTCTGAAATTTTTTGCTTTTTCCTGCTCCTCTTAGCATGATAAAGAAGATTCAAAGAGAGTGAGATGCCAGCTCCTTTCCTTCAGTCAGTAGCTTCAATCATTTCTGGTATATGAATAACATGATGTTTTTCAATGGCAAAAATCAATGAATTTTGTAAATGCACAAACAGTAATTTCTCCGCATTGCAAAGCGCAATTCTGAATTTTTTTGCTTTTTCCTGCTCCTCTTAGCATGATAAAGAAGATTCAAAGAGAGTGAGATGCCAGCTCCTTTCGTTCAGTCAGTAGCTTCAATCATTTCTGGACATTTTTCAATGGCAAAAATCAATGAATATTGTAAATGCACAAACAGTAATTTCTCCGCATGGCAAGGTGCAATTCTGAAATTTTTTGCTTTTTCCTGCTCCTCTTAGCATGATAAAGAAGATTCAAAGAGAGTGAAATGCCAGCTCCTTTCATTCAGTCAGTAGCTTCAATCATTTCTGGACGTTTTTCAATGGCAAAAATCAATGAATATTGTAAATGCACAAACAGTAATTTCTCCGCATTGCAAGGTGCAATTCTGAAATTTTTTGCTTTTTCCTGCTCCTCTTAGCATGATAAAGAAGATTCAAAGAGAGTGAGATGCCAGCTCCTTTCATTCAGTCAGTAGCTTCAATCATTTCTGGACGTTTTTCAATGGCAAAAATCAATGAATATTGTAAATGCACAAACAGTAATTTCTCCGCATTGCAAGGTGCAATTCTGAAATTTTTTGCTTTTTCCTGCTCCTCTTAGAATGATAAAGAAGATTCAAAGAGAGTGAGATGCCAGCTCCTTTCCTTCAGTCAGTAGCGTCAATCATTTCTGGCATATGAATAACATGATGTTTTTCAATGGCAAAAATCAATGAATTTTGTAAATGCACAAACAGTAATTTCTCCGCATTGCAAGGCGCAATTCTGAAATTTTTTGCTTTTTCCTGCTCCTCTTAGCATGATAAAGAAGATTCAAAGAGAGTGAGATGCCAGCTCCTTTCATTCAGTCAGTAGCTTCAATCATTTCTGGACATTTTTCAATGGCAAAAATCAATGAATATTGTAAATGCACAAACAGTAATTTCTCCGCATTGCAAGGTGCAATTCTGAAATTTTTTGCTTTTTCCTGCTCCTCTTAGCATGATAAAGAAGATTCAAAGAGAGTGAGATGACAGCTCCTTTCATTCAGTCAGTAGCTTCAATCATTTCTGGACGTTTTTCAATGGCAAAAATCAATGAATATTGTAAATGCACAAACAGTAATTTCTCCGCATTGCAAGGTGCAATTCTGAAATTTTTCCTTTTTCCTGCTCCTCTTAGCATGATAAAGAAGATTCAAAGAGAGTGAGGTGCCAGCTCCTTTCATTCAGTCAGGAGCTTCAAACATTTCTGGTATATGAATAACATGTTTTTCAATGGCAAAAATCAATGAATATTGTAAATGCACAAACAGTAATTTCTCCGCATTGCAAGGTGCAATTCTGAAATTTTTTGCTTTTTCCTGCTCCTCTTAGCATGATTAAGAAGATTCAAAGAGAGTGAGATGCCAGCTCCTTTCATTCAGTCAGTAGTTTCAAACATTTCTGGACGTTTTTCAATGGCAAAAATCAATGAATATTGTAAATGCACAAACAGTAATTTCTCCGCATTGCAAGGTGCAATTCTGAAATTTTTTGTTTTTTCCTGCTCCTCTTAGCATGATAAAGAAGATTCAAAGAGAGTGAGATGCCAGCTCCTTTCATTCAGTCAGTAGCTTCAATCATTTCTGGACGTTTTTCAATGGCAAAAATCAATGAATATTGTAAATGCACAAACAGTAATTTCTCCGCATTGCAAGGTGCAATTCTGAAATTTTTTACTTTTTCCTGCTCCTCTTAGCATGATAAAGAAGATTCAAAGAGAGTGAGATGCCAGCTCCTTTCATTCACTCAGTAGCTTCAATCATTTCTGGTATATGAATAACATGATGTTTTTCAATCGCAAAAATCAATGAATATTGTAAATGCACAAACAGTAATTTCTCCGCATTGCAAGGTGCAATTCTGAAATTTTTTGCTTTTTCCTGCTCCTCTTAGCATGATAAAGAAGATTCAAAGAGAGTGAGATGCCAGCTCCTTTCATTCAGTCAGTAGCTTCAATCATTTCTGGATGTTTTTCAATGGCAAAAATCAATGAATATTGTAAATGCACAAACAGTAATTTCTCCGCATTGCAAGGTGCAATTCTGAAATTTTTTGCTTTTTCCTGCTCCTCTTAGCATGATAAAGAAGATTCAAAGAGAGTGAGATGCCAGCTCCTTTCCTTCAGTCAGTAGCTTCAATCATTTCTGGTATATGAATAACATGATGTTTTTCAATGGCAAAAATCAATGAATTTTGTAAAATGCACAAACATTAATTTCTCCGCATTGCAAGGCGCAATTCTGAAATTTTTTGCTTTTTCCTGCTCCTCTTAGCATGATAAAGAAGATTCAAAGAGAGTGAGATGCCAGCTCCTTTCATTCAGTCAGTAGCTTCAATCATTTCTGGACATTTTTCAATGGCAAAAATCAATGAATATTGTAAATGCACAAAAAGTAATTTCTCCGCATTGCAAGGTGCAATTCTGAAATTTTTTGCTTTTTCCTGCTCCTCTTAGCATGATAAAGAAGATTCAAAGAGAGTGAGATGCCAGCTCCTTTCATTCAGTCAGTAGCTTCAATCATTTCTGGACGTTTTTCAATGGCAAAAATCAATGAATATTGTAAATGCACAAACAGTAATTTCTCCGCATTGCAAGGTGCAATTCTGAAATTTTTTGCTTTTTCCTGCTCCTCTTAGAATGATAAAGAAGATTCAAAGAGAGTGAGATGCCAGCTCCTTTCCTTCAGTCAGTAGCGTCAATCATTTCTGGCATATGAATAACATGATGTTTTTCAATGGCAAAAATCAATGAATTTTGTAAATGCACAAACAGTAATTTCTCCGCATTGCAAGGCGCAATTCTGAAATTTTTTGCTTTTTCCTGCTCCTCTTAGCATGATAAAGAAGATTCAAAGAGAGTGAGATGCCAGCTCCTTTCATTCAGTCAGTAGCTTCAATCATTTCTGGACATTTTTCAATGGCAAAAATCAATGAATATTGTAAATGCACAAACAGTAATTTCTCCGCATTGCAAGGTGCAATTCTGAAATTTTTTGCTTTTTCCTGCTCCTCTTAGCATGATAAAGAAGATTCAAAGAGAGTGAGATGACAGCTCCTTTCATTCAGTCAGTAGCTTCAATCATTTCTGGACGTTTTTCAATGGCAAAAATCAATGAATATTGTAAATGCACAAACAGTAATTTCTCCGCATTGCAAGGTGCAATTCTGAAATTTTTCCTTTTTCCTGCTCCTCTTAGCATGATAAAGAAGATTCAAAGAGAGTGAGGTGCCAGCTCCTTTCATTCAGTCAGGAGCTTCAAACATTTCTGGTATATGAATAACATGTTTTTCAATGGCAAAAATCAATGAATATTGTAAATGCACAAACAGTAATTTCTCCGCATTGCAAGGTGCAATTCTGAAATTTTTTGCTTTTTCCTGCTCCTCTTAGCATGATAAAGAAGATTCAAAGAGAGTGAGATGCCAGCTCCTTTCATTCAGTCAGTAGTTTCAAACATTTCTGGACGTTTTTCAATGGCAAAAATCAATGAATATTGTAAATGCACAAACAGTAATTTCTCCGCATTGCAAGGTGCAATTCTGAAATTTTTTGTTTTTTCCTGCTCCTCTTAGCATGATAAAGAAGATTCAAAGAGAGTGAGATGCCAGCTCCTTTCATTCAGTCAGTAGCTTCAATCATTTCTGGACGTTTTTCAATGGCAAAAATCAATGAATATTGTAAATGCACAAACAGTAATTTCTCCGCATTGCAAGGTGCAATTCTGAAATTTTTTACTTTTTCCTGCTCCTCTTAGCATGATAAAGAAGATTCAAAGAGAGTGAGATGCCAGCTCCTTTCATTCACTCAGTAGCTTCAATCATTTCTGGTATATGAATAACATGATGTTTTTCAATCGCAAAAATCAATGAATATTGTAAATGCACAAACAGTAATTTCTCCGCATTGCAAGGTGCAATTCTGAAATTTTTTGCTTTTTCCTGCTCCTCTTAGCATGATAAAGAAGATTCAAAGAGAGTGAGATGCCAGCTCCTTTCATTCAGTCAGTAGCTTCAATCATTTCTGGATGTTTTTCAATGGCAAAAATCAATGAATATTGTAAATGCACAAACAGTAATTTCTCCGCATTGCAAGGTGCAATTCTGAAATTTTTTGCTTTTTCCTGCTCCTCTTAGCATGATAAAGAAGATTCAAAGAGAGTGAGATGCCAGCTCCTTTCCTTCAGTCAGTAGCTTCAATCATTTCTGGTATATGAATAACATGATGTTTTTCAATGGCAAAAATCAATGAATTTTGTAAAATGCACAAACATTAATTTCTCCGCATTGCAAGGCGCAATTCTGAAATTTTTTGCTTTTTCCTGCTCCTCTTAGCATGATAAAGAAGATTCAAAGAGAGTGAGATGCCAGCTCCTTTCATTCAGTCAGTAGCTTCAATCATTTCTGGACATTTTTCAATGGCAAAAATCAATGAATATTGTAAATGCACAAAAAGTAATTTCTCCGCATTGCAAGGTGCAATTCTGAAATTTTTTGCTTTTTCCTGCTCCTCTTAGCATGATAAAGAAGATTCAAAGAGAGTGAGATGCCAGCTCCTTTCATTCAGTCAGTAGCTTCAATCATTTCTGGACGTTTTTCAATGGCAAAAATCAATGAATATTGTAAATGCACAAACAGTAATTTCTCCGCATTGCAAGGTGCAATTCTGAAATTTTTTGCTTTTTCCTGCTCCTCTTAGCATGATAAAGAATATTCAAAGAGAGTGAGATGCCAGCTCCTTTCATTCAGTCAGTACCTTCAATCATTTCTGGACGTTTTTCAATGGCAAAAATCAATGAATATTGTAAATGCACAAACAGTAATTTCTCCGCATTGCAAGGTGCAATTCTGAAATTTTTTGCTTTTTCCTGCTCCTCTTAGCATGATAAAGAAGATTCAAAGAGAGTGAGATGCCAGCTCCTTTCATTCAGTCAGTAGCTTCAATCATTTCTGGACGTTTTTCAATGGCAAAAATCAATGAATATTGTAAATGCACAAACTGTAATTTCTCCGCATTGCAAGGTGCAATTCTGAAATTTTTTGCTTTTTCCTGCTCCTCTTAGCATGATAAAGAAGATTCAAAGAGAGTGAGATGCCAGCTCCTTTCATTCAGTCAGTAGCTTCAATCATTTCTGGTATATGAATAACATGATGTTTTTCAATAGCAAAAATCAATGAATATTGTAAATGCACAAACAGTAATTTCTCCGCATTGCAAGGTGCAATTCTGAAATTTTTTGCTTTTTCCTGCTCCTCTTAGCATGATAAAGAAGATTCAAAGAGAGTGAGATGCCAGCTCCTTTCATTCAGTCAGTAGCTTCAATCATTTCTGGACGTTTTTCAATGGCAAAAATCAATGAATATTGTAAATGCACAAACAGTAATTTCTCCGCATTGCAAGGTGCAATTCTGAAATTTTTTGCTTTTTCCTGCTCCTCTTAGCATGATAAACAAGATTCAAAGAGAGTGAGATGCCAGCTCCTTTCATTCAGTCAGTAGCTTCAATCATTTCTGGACGTTTTTCAATGGCAAAAATCATTGAATATTGTAAATGCACAAACAGTAATTTCTCCGCATTGCAAGGTGCAATTCTGAAATTTTTTACTTTTTCCTGCTCCTCTTAGCATGATAAAGAAGATTCAAAGAGAGTGAGATGCCAGCTCCTTTCATTCAGTCTGTAGCTTCAATCATTTCTGGTATATTAATAACATGATGTTTTTCAATCGCAAAAATCAATGAATATTGTAAATGCACAAACAGTAATTTCTCCGCATTGCAAGGTGCAATTCTGAAATTTTTTGCTTTTTCCTGCTCCTCTTAGCATGATAAAGAAGATTCAAAGAGAGTGAGATGCCAGCTCCTTTCATTCAGTCAGTAGCTTCAATCATTTCTGGACGTTTTTCAATGGCAAAAATCAATGAATATTGTAAATGCACAAACAGTAATTTCTCCGCATTGCAAGGTGCAATTCTGAAATTTTTTGCTTTTTCCTGCTCCTCTTAGCATGATAAAGAAGATTCAAAGAGAGTGAGATGCCAGCTCCTTTCATTCAGTCAGTAGCTTCAATCATTTCTGGTATATGAATAACATGATGTTTTTCAATGGCAAAAATCAATGAATATTGTAAATGCACAAACAGTAATTTCTCCGCATTGCAAGGTGCAATTCTGAAATTTTTTGCTTTTTCCTGCTCCTCTTAGCATGATAAAGAAGATTCAAAGAGAGTGAGATGCCAGCTCCTTTCATTCAGTCAGTAGCTTCAATCATTTCTGGACGTTTTTCCATGGCAAAAATCAATGAATATTGTAAATGCACAAACAGTAATTTCTCCGCATTGCAAGGTGCAATTCTGAAATTTTTTGCTTTTTCCTGCTCCTCTTAGCATGATAAAGAAGATTCAAAGAGAGTGAGATGCCAGCTCCTTTCATTCAGTCAGTAGCTTCAATCATTTCTGGACGTTTTTCAATGGTAAAAATCAATGAATATTGTAAATGCACAAACAGTAATTTCTCCACTTTGCAAGGTGCAATTCTGAAATTTTTTGCTTTTTCCTGCTCCTCTTAGCATGATAAAGAAGATTCAAAGAGAGTGAGATGCCAGCTCCTTTCATTCAGTCAGTAGCTTCAAACATTTCTGGTATATGAATAACATGATGTTTTTCAATGGCAAAAATCAATGAATATTGTAAATGCACAAACAGTAATTTCTCCGCATTGCAAGGTGCAAGTCTGAAATTTTTTGCTTTTTCCTGCTCCTCTTAGCATGATAAAGAAGATTCAAAGAGAGTGAGATGCCAGCTACTTTCATTCAGTCAGTAGCTTCAATCATTTCTGGACGTTTTTCAATGGTAAAAATCAATGAATATTGTAAATGCACAAACAGTAATTTCTCCACATTGCAAGGTGCAATTCTGAAATTTTTTGCTTTTTCCTGCTCCTCTTAGCATGATAAAGAAGATTCAAAGAGAGTGAGATGCCAACTCCTTTCATTCAGTCAGTAGCTTCAAACATTTCTGGTATATGAATAACATGATGTTTTTCAATGGCAAAAATCAATGAATATTGTAAATGCACAAACAGTAATTTCTCCGCATTGCAAGGTGCAATTCTGAAATTTTTTGCTTTTTCCTGCTCCTCTTAGCATGATAAAGAAGATTCAAAGAGAGTGAGATGCCAGCTCCTTTCATTCAGTCAGTAGCTTCAATCATTTCTGGACGTTTTTCAATGGCAAAAATCAATGAATATTGTAAATGCACAAACAGTAATTTCTCCGCATTGCAAGGTGCAATTCTGAAATTTTTTGCTTTTTCCTGCTCCTCTTAGCATGATAAAGAAGATTCAAAGAGAGTGAGATGCCAGCTCCTTTCATTCAGTCAGTACCTTCAATCATTTCTGGACGTTTTTCAATGGCAAAAATCAATGAATATTGTAAATGCACAAACAGTAATTTCTCCGCATTGCAAGGTGCAATTCTGAAATTTTTTGCTTTTTCCCGCTCCTCTTAGCATGATAAAGAAGATTCAAAGAGAGTGAGGTGCCAGCTCCTTTCATTCAGTCAGTAGCTTCAAACATTTCTGGTATATGAATAACATGTTTTTCAATGGCAAAAATCAATGAATATTGTAAATGCACAAACAGTAATTTCTCCGCATTGCAAGGTGCAATTCTGAAATTTTTTGCTTTTTCCTGCTCCTCTTAGCATGATAAAGAAGATTCAAAGAGAGTGAGATGCCAGCTCCTTTCATTCAGTCAGTAGCTTCAATCATTTCTGGACGTTTTTCAATGGCAAAAATCAATGAATATTGTAAATGCACAAACAGTAATTTCTCCGCATTGCAAGGTGCAATTCTGAAATTTTTTGCTTTTTCCTGCTCCTCTTAGCATGATAAAGAAGATTCAAAGAGAGTGAGATGCCAGCTCCTTTCATTCAGTCAGTAGCTTCAATCATTTCTGGACGTTTTTCAATGGCAAAAATCAATGAATATTGTAAATGCACAAACAGTAATTTCTCCGCATTGCAAGGTGCAATTCTGAAATTTTTTGCTTTTTCCTGCTCCTCTTAGCATGATAAAGAAGATTCAAAGAGAGTGAGATGCCAGCTCCTTTGATTCAGTCAGTAGCTTCAAACATTTCTGGTATATGAATAACATGATGTTTTTCAATGGCAAAAATCAATGAATATTGTAAATGCACAAACAGTAATTTCTCCGCATTGCAAGGTGCAAGTCTGAAATTTTTTGCTTTTTCCTGCTCCTCTTAGCATGATAAAGAAGATTCAAAGAGAGTGAGATGCCAGCTACTTTCATTCAGTCAGTAGCTTCAATCATTTCTGGACGTTTTTCAATGGTAAAAATCAATGAATATTGTAAATGCACAAACAGTAATTTCTCCACATTGCAAGGTGCAATTCTGAAATTTTTTGCTTTTTCCTGCTCCTCTTAGCATGATAAAGAAGATTCAAAGAGAGTGAGATGCCAGCTCCTTTCATTAAGTCAGTAGCTTCAAACATTTCTGGTATATGAATAACATGATGTTTTTCAATGGCAAAAATCAATGAATATTGTAAATGCACAAACAGTAATTTCTCCGCATTGCAAGGTGCAAGTCTGAAATTTTTTGCTTTTTCCTGCTCCTCTTAGCATGATAAAGAAGATTCAAAGAGAGTGAGATGCCAGCTACTTTCATTCAGTCAGTAGCTTCAATCATTTCTGGACGTTTTTCAATGGTAAAAATCAATGAATATTGTAAATGCACAAACAGTAATTTCTCCACATTGCAAGGTGCAATTCTGAAATTTTTTGCTTTTTCCTGCTCCTCTTAGCATGATAAAGAAGATTCAAAGAGAGTGAGATGCCAGCTCCTTTCATTCAGTCAGTAGCTTCAAACATTTCTGGTATATGAATAACATGATGTTTTTCAATGGCAAAAATCAATGAATATTGTAAATGCACAAACAGTAATTTCTCCGCATTGCAAGGTGCAATTCTGAAATTTTTTGCTTTTTCCTGCTCCTCTTAGCATGATAAAGAAGATTCAAAGAGAGTGAGATGCCAGCTCCTTTCATTCAGTCAGTAGCTTCAATCATTTCTGGACGTTTTTCAATGGCAAAAATCAATGAATATTGTAAATGCACAAACAGTAATTTCTCCGCATTGCAAGGTGCAATTCTGAAATTTTTTGCTTTTTCCTGCTCCTCTTAGCATGATAAAGAAGATTCAAAGAGAGTGAGATGTCAGCTCCTTTCATTCAGTCAGTAGCTTCAAACATTTCTGGTATATGAATAACATGATATTTTTCAATGGCAAAAATCAATGAATATTGTAAATGCACAAACAGTAATTTCTCCGCATTGCAAGGTGCAATTCTGAAATTTTTTGCTTTTTCCTGCTCCTCTTAGCATGATAAAGAAGATTCAAAGAGAGTGAGATGCCAGCTCCTTTCATTCAGTCAGTAGCTTCAATCATTTCTGGACGTTTTTCAATGGCAAAAATCAATGAATATTGTAAATGCACAAACAGTAATTTCTCCGCATTGCAAGGTGCAATTCTGAAATTTTTTGCTTTTTCCTGCTCCTCTTAGCATGATAAAGAGGATTCAAAGAGAGTGAGATGCCAGCTCCTTTCATTCAGTCAGTAGCTTCAATCATTTCTGGACGTTTTTCAATGGCAAAAATCAATGAATATTGTAAATGCACAAACAGTAATTTCTCCGCATTGCAAGGTGCAATTCTGAAATTTTTTGCTTTTTCCTGCTCCTCTTAGCATGATAAAGAAGATTCAAAGAGAGTGAGATGCCAGCTCCTTTCATTCAGTCAGTAGCTTCAAACATTTCTGGTATATGAATAACATGATGTTTTTCAATGGCAAAAATCAATGAATATTGTAAATGCACAAACAGTAATTTCTCCGCATTGCAAGGTGCAAGTCTGAAATTTTTTGCTTTTTCCTGCTCCTCTTAGCATGATAAAGAAGATTCAAAGAGAGTGAGATGCCAGCTACTTTCATTCAGTCAGTAGCTTCAATCATTTCTGGACGTTTTTCAATGGTAAAAATCAATGAATATTGTAAATGCACAAACAGTAATTTCTCCACATTGCAATGTGCAATTCTAAAATTTTTTGCTTTTTCCTGCTCCTCTTAGCATGATAAAGAAGATTCAAAGAGAGTGAGATGCCTGCTCCTTTCATTCAGTCAGTAGCTTCAAACATTTCTGGTATATGAATAACATGATGTTTTTCAATGGCAAAAATCAATGAATATTGTAAATGCACAAACAGTAATTTCTCCGCATTGCAAGGTGCAATTCTGAAATTTTTTGCTTTTTCCTGCTCCTCTTAGCATGATAAAGAAGATTCAAAGAGAGTGAGATGCCAACTCCTTTCATTCAGTCAGTAGCTTCAAACATTTCTGGTATATGAATAACATGATGTTTTTCAATGGCAAAAATCAATGAATATTGTAAATGCACAAACAGTAATTTCTCCGCATTGCAAGGTGCAATTCTGAAATTTTTTGCTTTTTCCTGCTCCTCTTAGCATGATAAAGAAGATTCAAAGAGAGTGAGATGCCAGCTCCTTTCATTCAGTCAGTAGCTTCAATCATTTCTGGACGTTTTTCAATGGCAAAAATCAATGAATATTGTAAATGCACAAACAGTAATTTCTCCGCATTGCAAGGTGCAATTCTGAAATTTTTTGCTTTTTCCTGCTCCTCTTAGCATGATAAAGAAGATTCAAAGAGAGTGAGATGCCAGCTCCTTTCATTCAGTCAGTACCTTCAATCATTTCTGGACGTTTTTCAATGGCAAAAATCAATGAATATTGTAAATGCACAAACAGTAATTTCTCCGCATTGCAAGGTGCAATTCTGAAATTTTTTGCTTTTTCCCGCTCCTCTTAGCATGATAAAGAAGATTCAAAGAGAGTGAGATGCCAGCTCCTTTGATTCAGTCAGTAGCTTCAAACATTTCTGGTATATGAATAACATGATGTTTTTCAATGGCAAAAATCAATGAATATTGTAAATGCACAAACAGTAATTTCTCCGCATTGCAAGGTGCAAGTCTGAAATTTTTTGCTTTTTCCTGCTCCTCTTAGCATGATAAAGAAGATTCAAAGAGAGTGAGATGCCAGCTACTTTCATTCAGTCAGTAGCTTCAATCATTTCTGGACGTTTTTCAATGGTAAAAATCAATGAATATTGTAAATGCACAAACAGTAATTTCTCCACATTGCAAGGTGCAATTCTGAATTTTTTTGCTTTTTCCTGCTCCTCTTAGCATGATAAAGAAGATTCAAAGAGAGTGAGATGCCAGCTCCTTTCATTCAGTCAGTAGCTTCAAACATTTCTGGTATATGAATAACATGATGTTTTTCAATGGCAAAAATCAATGAAAATTGTAAATGCACAAACAGTAATTTCTCCGCATTGCAAGGTGCAAGTCTGAAATTTTTTGCTTTTTCCTGCTCCTCTTAGCATGATAAAGAAGATTCAAAGAGAGTGAGATGCCAGCTACTTTCATTCAGTCAGTAGCTTCAATCATTTCTGGACGTTTTTCAATGGTAAAAATCAATGAATATTGTAAATGCACAAACAGTAATTTCTCCACATTGCAAGGTGCAATTCTGAAATTTTTTGCTTTTTCCTGCTCCTCTTAGCATGATAAAGAAGATTCAAAGAGAGTGAGATGCCAGCTCCTTTCATTCAGTCAGTAGCTTCAAACATTTCTGGTATATGAATAACATGATGTTTTTCAATGGCAAAAATCAATGAATATTGTAAATGCACAAACAGTAATTTCTCCACATTGCAAGGTGCAATTCTGAAATTTTTTGCTTTTTCCTGCTCCTCTTAGCATGATAAAGAAGATTCAAAGAGAGTGAGATGCCAGCTCCTTTCATTCAGTCAGTAGCTTCAAACATTTCTGGTATATGAATAACATGATGTTTTTCAATGGCAAAAATCAATGAATATTGTAAATGCACAAACAGTAATTTCTCCGCATTGCAAGGTGCAATTCTGAAATTTTTTGCTTTTTCCTGCTCCTCTTAGCATGATAAAGAAGATTCAAAGAGAGTGAGATGCCAGCTCCTTTCATTCAGTTAGTAGCTTCAATCATTTCTGGACGTTTTTCAATGGCAAAAATCAATGAATATTGTAAATGCACAAACAGTAATTTCTCCGCATTGCAAGGTGCAATTCTGAAATTTTTTGCTTTTTCCTGCTCCTCTTAGCATGATAAAGAAGATTCAAAGAGAGTGAGATGTCAGCTCCTTTCATTCAGTCAGTAGCTTCAAACATTTCTGGTATATGAATAACATGATGTTTTTCAATGGCAAAAATCAATGAATATTGTAAATGCACAAACAGTAATTTCTCCACATTGCAAGGTGCAATTCTGAAATTTTTTGCTTTTTCCTGCTCCTCTTAGCATGATAAAGAAGATTCAAAGAGAGTGAGATGCCAGCTCCTTTCATTCAGTCAGTAGCTTCAAACATTTCTGGTATATGAATAACATGATGTTTTTCAATGGCAAATATCAATGAATATTGTAAATGCACAAACAGTAATTTCTCCGCATTGCAAGGTGCAATTCTGAAATTTTTTGCTTTTTCCTGCTCCTCTTAGCATGATAAAGAAGATTCAAAGAGAGTGAGATGCCAGCTCCTTTCATTCAGTCAGTAGCTTCAATCATTTCTGGACGTTTTTCAATGGCAAAAATCAATGAATATTGTAAATGCACAAACAGTAATTTCTCCGCATTGCAAGGTGCAATTCTGAAATTTTTTGCTTTTTCCTGCTCCTCTTAGCATGATAAAGAAGATTCAAAGAGAGTGAGATGTCAGCTCCTTTCATTCAGTCAGTAGCTTCAAACATTTCTGGTATATGAATAACATGATGTTTTTCAATGGCAAAAATCAATGAATATTGTAAATGCACAAACAGTAATTTCTCCACATTGCAAGGTGCAATTCTGAAATTTTTTGCTTTTTCCTGCTCCTCTTAGCATGATAAAGAAGATTCAAAGAGAGTGAGATGCCAGCTCCTTTCATTCAGTCAGTAGCTTCAAACATTTCTGGTATATGAATAACATGATGTTTTTCAATGGCAAAAATCAATGAATATTGTAAATGCACAAACAGTAATTTCTCCGCATTGCAAGGTGCAATTCTGAAATTTTTTGCTTTTTCCTGCTCCTCTTAGCATGATAAAGAAGATTCAAAGAGAGTGAGATGCCAGCTCCTTTCATTCAGTCAGTAGCTTCAATCATTTCTGGACGTTTTTCAATGGCAAAAATCAATGAATATTGTAAATGCACAAACAGTAATTTCTCCGCATTGCAAGGTGCAATTCTGAAATTTTTTGCTTTTTCCTGCTCCTCTTAGCATGATAAAGAAGATTCAAAGAGAGTGAGATGTCAGCTCCTTTCATTCAGTCAGTAGCTTCAAACATTTCTGGTATATGAATAACATGATGTTTTTCAATGGCAAAAATCAATGAATATTGTAAATGCACAAACAGTAATTTCTCCGCATTGCAAGGTGCAATTCTGAAATTTTTTGCTTTTTCCTGCTCCTCTTAGCATGATAAAGAAGATTCAAAGAGAGTGAGATGCCAGCTCCTTTCATTCAGTCAGTAGCTTCAATCATTTCTGGACGTTTTTCAATGGCAAAAATCAATGAATATTGTAAATGCACAAACAGTAATTTCTCCGCATTGCAAGGTGCAATTCTGAAATTTTTTGCTTTTTCCCGCTCCTCTTAGCATGATAAAGAAGATTCAAAGAGAGTGAGGTGCCAGCTCCTTTCATTCAGTCAGTAGCTTCAAACATTTCTGGTATATGAATAACATGTTTTTCAATGGCAAAAATCAATGAATATTGTAAATGCACAAACAGTAATTTCTCCGCATTGCAAGGTGCAATTCTGAAATTTTTTGCTTTTTCCTGCTCCTCTTAGCATGATAAAGAAGATTCAAAGAGAGTGAGATGCCAGCTCCTTTCATTCAGTCAGTAGATTCAATCATTTCTGGACGTTTTTCAATGGCAAAAATCAATGAATATTGTAAATGCACAAACAGTAATTTCTCCGCATTGCAAGGTGCAATTCTGAAATTTTTTGCTTTTTCCTGCTCCTCTTAGCATGATAAAGAAGATTCAAAGAGAGTGAGATGCCAGCTCCTTTCATTCAGTCAGTAGCTTCAATCATTTCTGGACGTTTTTCAATGGCAAAAATCAATGAATATTGTAAATGCACAAACAGTAATTTCTCCGCATTGCAAGGTGCAATTCTGAAATTTTTTGCTTTTTCCTGCTCCTCTTAGCATGATAAAGAAGATTCAAAGAGAGTGAGATGCCAGCTCCTTTGATTCAGTCAGTAGCTTCAAACATTTCTGGTATATGAATAACATGATGTTTTTCAATGGCAAAAATCAATGAATATTGTAAATGCACAAACAGTAATTTCTCCGCATTGCAAGGTGCAAGTCTGAAATTTTTTGCTTTTTCCTGCTCCTCTTAGCATGATAAAGAAGATTCAAAGAGAGTGAGATGCCAGCTACTTTCATTCAGTCAGTAGCTTCAATCATTTCTGGACGTTTTTCAATGGTAAAAATCAATGAATATTGTAAATGCACAAACAGTAATTTCTCCACATTGCAAGGTGCAATTCTGAAATTTTTTGCTTTTTCCTGCTCCTCTTAGCATGATAAAGAAGATTCAAAGAGAGTGAGATGCCAGCTCCTTTCATTCAGTCAGTAGCTTCAAACATTTCTGGTATATGAATAACATGATGTTTTTCAATGGCAAAAATCAATGAATATTGTAAATGCACAAACAGTAATTTCTCCGCATTGCAAGGTGCAAGTCTGAAATTTTTTGCTTTTTCCTGCTCCTCTTAGCATGATAAAGAAGATTCAAAGAGAGTGAGATGCCAGCTACTTTCATTCAGTCAGTAGCTTCAATCATTTCTGGACGTTTTTCAATGGTAAAAATCAATGAATATTGTAAATGCACAAACAGTAATTTCTCCACATTGCAAGGTGCAATTCTGAAATTTTTTGCTTTTTCCTGCTCCTCTTAGCATGATAAAGAAGATTCAAAGAGAGTGAGATGCCAGCTCCTTTCATTCAGTCAGTAGCTTCAAACATTTCTGGTATATGAATAACATGATGTTTTTCAATGGCAAAAATCAATGAATATTGTAAATGCACAAACAGTAATTTCTCCGCATTGCAAGGTGCAATTCTGAAATTTTTTGCTTTTTCCTGCTCCTCTTAGCATGATAAAGAAGATTCAAAGAGAGTGAGATGCCAGCTCCTTTCATTCAGTCAGTAGCTTCAATCATTTCTGGACGTTTTTCAATGGCAAAAATCAATGAATATTGTAAATGCACAAACAGTAATTTCTCCGCATTGCAAGGTGCAATTCTGAAATTTTTTGCTTTTTCCTGCTCCTCTTAGCATGATAAAGAAGATTCAAAGAGAGTGAGATGTCAGCTCCTTTCATTCAGTCAGTAGCTTCAAACATTTCTGGTATATGAATAACATGATGTTTTTCAATGACAAAAATCAATGAATATTGTAAATGCACAAACAGTAATTTCTCCGCATTGCAAGGTGCAATTCTGAAATTTTTTGCTTTTTCCTGCTCCTCTTAGCATGATAAAGAAGATTCAAAGAGAGTGAGATGCCAGCTCCTTTCATTCAGTCAGTAGCTTCAATCATTTCTGGACGTTTTTCAATGGCAAAAATCAATGAATATTGTAAATGCACAAACAGTAATTTCTCCGCATTGCAAGGTGCAATTCTGAAATTTTTTGCTTTTTCCTGCTCCTCTTAGCATGATAAAGAGGATTCAAAGAGAGTGAGATGCCAGCTCCTTTCATTCAGTCAGTAGCTTCAATCATTTCTGGACGTTTTTCAATGGCAAAAATCAATGAATATTGTAAATGCACAAACAGTAATTTCTCCGCATTGCAAGGTGCAATTCTGAAATTTTTTGCTTTTTCCTGCTCCTCTTAGCATGATAAAGAAGATTCAAAGAGAGTGAGATGCCAGCTCCTTTCATTCAGTCAGTAGCTTCAAACATTTCTGGTATATGAATAACATGATGTTTTTCAATGGCAAAAATCAATGAATATTGTAAATGCACAAACAGTAATTTCTCCGCATTGCAAGGTGCAAGTCTGAAATTTTTTGCTTTTTCCTGCTCCTCTTAGCATGATAAAGAAGATTCAAAGAGAGTGAGATGCCAGCTACTTTCATTCAGTCAGTAGCTTCAATCATTTCTGGACGTTTTTCAATGGTAAAAATCAATGAATATTGTAAATGCACAAACAGTAATTTCTCCACATTGCAATGTGCAATTCTAAAATTTTTTGCTTTTTCCTGCTCCTCTTAGCATGATAAAGAAGATTCAAAGAGAGTGAGATGCCTGCTCCTTTCATTCAGTCAGTAGCTTCAAACATTTCTGGTATATGAATAACATGATGTTTTTCAATGGCAAAAATCAATGAATATTGTAAATGCACAAACAGTAATTTCTCCGCATTGCAAGGTGCAATTCTGAAATTTTTTGCTTTTTCCTGCTCCTCTTAGCATGATAAAGAAGATTCAAAGAGAGTGAGATGCCAACTCCTTTCATTCAGTCAGTAGCTTCAAACATTTCTGGTATATGAATAACATGATGTTTTTCAATGGCAAAAATCAATGAATATTGTAAATGCACAAACAGTAATTTCTCCGCATTGCAAGGTGCAATTCTGAAATTTTTTGCTTTTTCCTGCTCCTCTTAGCATGATAAAGACGATTCAAAGAGAGTGAGATGCCAGCTCCTTTCATTCAGTCAGTAGCTTCAATCATTTCTGGACGTTTTTCAATGGCAAAAATCAATGAATATTGTAAATGCACAAACAGTAATTTCTCCGCATTGCAAGGTGCAATTCTGAAATTTTTTGCTTTTTCCTGCTCCTCTTAGCATGATAAAGAAGATTCAAAGAGAGTGAGATGCCAGCTCCTTTCATTCAGTCAGTACCTTCAATCATTTCTGGACGTTTTTCAATGGCAAAAATCAATGAATATTGTAAATGCACAAACAGTAATTTCTCCACATTGCAAGGTGCAATTCTGAAATTTTTTGCTTTTTCCTGCTCCTCTTAGCATGATAAAGAAGATTCAAAGAGAGTGAGATGCCAGCTCCTTTCATTCAGTCAGTAGCTTCAAACATTTCTGGTATATGAATAACATGATGTTTTTCAATGGCAAAAATCAATGAATATTGTAAATGCACAAACAGTAATTTCTCCGCATTGCAAGGTGCAATTCTGAAATTTTTTGCTTTTTCCTGCTCCTCTTAGCATGATAAAGAAGATTCAAAGAGAGTGACATGCCAGCTCCTTTCATTCAGTCAGTAGCTTCAATCATTTCTGGATGTTTTTCAATGGCAAAAATCAATGAATATTGTAAATGCACAAACTGTAATTTCTCCGCATTGCAAGGTGCAATTCTGAAATTTTTTGCTTTTTCCTGCTCCTCTTAGTATGATAAAGAAGATTCAAAGAGAGTGAGATGCCAGCTCCTTTCATTCAGTCAGTAGCTTCAATCATTTCTGGACGTTTTTCAGTGGCAAAAATCAATGAATATTGTAAATGCACAAACAGTAATTTCTCCGCATTGCAAGGTGCAATTCTGAAATTTTTTGCTTTTTCCCGCTCCTCTTAGCATGATAAAGAAGATACAAAGAGAGTGATGTGCCAGCTCCTTTCATTCAGTCAGTAGCTTCAAACATTTCTGGTATATGAATAACATGTTTTTCAATGGCAAAAATCAATGAATATTGTAAATGCACAAACAGTAATTTCTCCGCATTGCAAGGTGCAATTCTGAAATTTTTTGATTTTTCCTGCTCCTCTTAGCATGATAAAGAAGATTCAAAGAGAGTGAGATGCCAGCTCCTTTCATTCAGTCAGTAGCTTCAATCATTTCTGGACGTTTTTCAATGGCAAAAATCAATGAATATTGTAAATGCACAAACAGTAATTTCTCCGCATTGCAAGGTGCAATTCTGAAATTTTTTGCTTTTTCCTGCTCCTCTTAGCATGATAAAGAAGATTCAAAGAGAGTGAGATGCCAGCTCCTTTCATTCAGTCAGTAGCTTCAAACATTTCTGGTATATGAATAACATGATGTTTTTCAATGGCAAAAATCAATGAATATTGTAAATGCACAAACAGTAATTTCTCCGCATTGCAAGGTGCAAGTCTGAAATTTTTTGCTTTTTCCTGCTCCTCTTAGCATGATAAAGAAGATTCAAAGAGAGTGAGATGCCAGTTACTTTCATTCAGTCAGTAGCTTCAATCATTTCTGGACGTTTTTCAATGGTAAAAATCAATGAATATTGTAAATGCACAAACAGTAATTTCTCCACATTGCAAGGTGCAATTCTGAAATTTTTTGCTTTTTCCTGCTCCTCTTAGCATGATAAAGAAGATTCAAAGAGAGTGAGATGCCAGCTCCTTTCATTCAGTCAGTAGCTTCAAACATTTCTGGTATATGAATAACATGATGTTTTTCAATGGCAAAAATCAATGAATATTGTAAATGCACAAACAGTAATTTCTCCGCATTGCAAGGTGCAATTCTGAAATTTTTTGCTTTTTCCTGCTCCTCTTAGCATGATAAAGAAGATTCAAAGAGAGTGAGATGCCAGCTCCTTTCATTCAGTCAGTAGCTTCAAACATTTCTGGTATATGAATAACATGATGTTTTTCAATGGCAAAAATCAATGAATATTGTAAATGCACAAACAGTAATTTCTCCGCATTGCAAGGTGCAATTCTGAAATTTTTTGCTTTTTCCTGCTCCTCTTAGCATGATAAAGAAGATTCAAAGAGAGTGAGATGCCAGCTCCTTTCATTCAGTCAGTAGCTTCAATCATTTCTGGATGTTTTTCAATGGCAAAAATCAATGAATATTGTAAATGCACAAACAGTAATTTCTCCGCATTGCAAGGTGCAATTCTGAAATTTTTTGCTTTTTCCTGCTCCTCTTAGCATGATAAAGAAGATTCAAAGAGAGTGAGATGTCAGCTCCTTTCATTCAGTCAGTAGCTTCAAACATTTCTGGTATATGAATAACATGATGTTTTTCAATGGCAAAAATCAATGAATATTGTAAATGCACAAACAGTAATTTCTCCGCATTGCAAGGTGCAATTCTGAAATTTTTTGCTTTTTCCTGCTCCTCTTAGCATGATAAAGAAGATTCAAAGAGAGTGAGATGCCAGCTCCTTTCATTCAGTCAGTAGCTTCAATCATTTCTGGATGTTTTTCAATGGCAAAAATCAATGAATATTGTAAATGCACAAACAGTAATTTCTCCGCATTGCAAGGTGCAATTCTGAAATTTTTTGCTTTTTCCTGCTCCTCTTAGCATGATAAAGAAGATTCAAAGAGAGTGAGATGCCAGCTCCTTTCGTTCAGTCAGTAGCTTCAATCATTTCTGGACGTTTTTCAATGGCAAAAATCATTGAATATTATAAATGCACAAACAGTAATTTCTCCGCATTGCAAGGTGCAATTCTGAAATTTTTTACTTTTTCCTGCTCCTCTTAGCATGATAAAGAAGATTCAAAGAGAGTGAGATGCCAGCTCCTTTCATTCAGTCAGTAGCTTCAATCATTTCTGGTATATGAATAACATGATGTTTTTCAATGGCAAAAATCAATGAATATTGTAAATGCACAAACAGTAATTTCTCCGCATTGCAAGGTGCAATTCTGAAATTTTTTGCTTTTTCCTGCTCCTCTTAGCATGATAAAGAAGATTCAAAGAGAGTGAGATGCCAGCTCCTTTCATTCAGTCAGTAGCTTCAATCATTTCTGGACGTTTTTCAATGGCAAAAATCAATGAATATTGTAAATGCACAAACTGTAATTTCTCCGCATTGCAAGGTGCAATTCTGAAATTTTTTGCTTTTTCCTGCTCCTCTTAGCATGATAAACAAGATTCAAAGAGAGTGAGATGCCAGTTCCTTTCATTCAGTCAGTAGCTTCAATCATTTCTGGATGTTTTTCAATGGCAAAAATCAATGAATATTGTAAATGCACAAACAGTAATTTCTCCGCATTGCAAGGTGCAATTCTGAAATTTTTTGCTTTTTCCTGCTCCTCTTAGCATGATAAAGAAGATTCAAAGAGAGTGAGATGCCAGCTCCTTTCATTCAGTCAGTAGCTTCAATCATTTCTGGACGTTTTTCAATGGCAAAAATCAATGAATATTGTAAATTCACAAACAGTAATTTCTCCGCATTGCAAGGTGCAATTCTGAAATTTTTTGCTTTTTCCTGCTCCTCTTAGCATGATAAAGAAGATTCAAAGAGAGTGAGATGCCAGCTCCTTTCATTCAGTCAGTAGCTTCAAACATTTCTGGTATATGAATAACATGATGTTTTTCAATGGCAAAAATCAATGAATATTGTAAATGCACAAACAGTAATTTCTCCGCATTGCAAGGTGCAATTCTGAAATTTTTTGCTTTTTCCTGCTCCTCTTAGCATGATAAAGAAGATTCAAAGAGAGTGAGATGCCAGCTCCTTTCGTTCAGTCAGTAGCTTCAATCATTTCTGGACGTTTTTCAATGGCAAAAATCATTGAATATTATAAATGCACAAACAGTAATTTCTCCGCATTGCAAGGTGCAATTCTGAAATTTTTTACTTTTTCCTGCTCCTCTTAGCATGATAAAGAAGATTCAAAGAGAGTGAGATGCCAGCTCCTTTCATTCAGTCAGTAGCTTCAATCATTTCTGGTATATGAATAACATGATGTTTTTCAATGGCAAAAATCAATGAATATTGTAAATGCACAAACAGTAATTTCTCCGCATTGCAAGGTGCAATTCTGAAATTTTTTGCTTTTTCCTGCTCCTCTTAGCATGATAAAGAAGATTCAAAGAGAGTGAGATGCCAGCTCCTTTCATTCAGTCAGTAGCTTCAATCATTTCTGGACGTTTTTCAATGGCAAAAATCAATGAATATTGTAAATGCACAAACAGTAATTTCTCCGCATTGCAAGGTGCAATTCTGAAATTTTTTGCTTTTTCCTGCTCCTCTTAGCATGATAAAGAAGATTCAAAGAGAGTGAGATGCCAGCTCCTTTCATTCAGTCAGTAGCTTCAATCATTTCTGGACGTTTTTCAATGGCAAAAATCAATGAATATTGTAAATGCACAAACAGTAATTTCTCCGCATTGCAAGGTGCAATTCTGAAATTTTTTGCTTTTTCCTGCTCCTCTTAGCATGATAAAGAAGATTCAAAGAGAGTGAGATGCCAGCTCCTTTCATTCAGTCAGTAGCTTCAATCATTTCTGGACGTTTTTCAATGGCAAAAATCAATGAATATTGTAAATGCACAAACAGTAATTTCTCCGCATTGCAAGGTGCAATTCTGAAATTTTTTACTTTTTCCTGCTCCTCTTAGCATGATAAAGAAGATTCAAAGAGAGTGAGATGCCAGCTCCTTTCATTCAGTCAGTAGCTTCAATCATTTCTGGTATATGAATAACATGATGTTTTTCAATCGCAAAAATCAATGAATATTGTAAATGCACAAACAGTAATTTCTCCGCATTGCAAGGTGCAATTCTGAAATTTTTTGCTTTTTCCTGCTCCGCTTAGCATGATAAAGAAGATTCAAAGAGAGTGAGATGCCAGCTCCTTTCATTCAGTCAGTAGCTTCAATCATTTCTGGATGTTTTTCAATGGCAAAAATCAATGAATATTGGAAATGCACAAACAGTAATTTCTCCGCATTGCAAGGTGCAATTCTGAAATTTTTTGCTTTTTCCTGCTCCTCTTAGCATGATAAAGAAGATTCAAAGAGAGTGAGATGCCAGCTCCTTTCCTTCAGTCAGTAGCTTCAATCATTTCTGGTATATGAATAACATGATGTTTTTCAATGGCAAAAATCAATGAATTTTGTAAATG
The DNA here is from genome assembly GCF_046119375.1 of Phyllobates terribilis. NCBI lineage: Eukaryota > Metazoa > Chordata > Amphibia > Anura > Dendrobatidae > Phyllobates > Phyllobates terribilis. The sequence goes on from NW_027364548.1 coordinate 186,963, forward strand.
CACAAACAGTAATTTCTCCGCATTGCAAAGCGCAATTCTGAATTTTTTTGCTTTTTCCTGCTCCTCTTAGCATGATAAAGAAGATTCAAAGAGAGTGAGATGCCAGCTCCTTTCGTTCAGTCAGTAGCTTCAATCATTTCTGGACATTTTTCAATGGCAAAAATCAATGAATATTGTAAATGCACAAACAGTAATTTCTCCGCATGGCAAGGTGCAATTCTGAAATTTTTTGCTTTTTCCTGCTCCTCTTAGCATGATAAAGAAGATTCAAAGAGAGTGAAATGCCAGCTCCTTTCATTCAGTCAGTAGCTTCAATCATTTCTGGACGTTTTTCAATGGCAAAAATCAATGAATATTGTAAATGCACAAACAGTAATTTCTCCGCATTGCAAGGTGCAATTCTGAAATTTTTTGCTTTTTCCTGCTCCTCTTAGCATGATAAAGAAGATTCAAAGAGAGTGAGATGCCAGCTCCTTTCATTCAGTCAGTAGCTTCAATCATTTCTGGACGTTTTTCAATGGCAAAAATCAATGAATATTGTAAATGCACAAACAGTAATTTCTCCGCATTGCAAGGTGCAATTCTGAAATTTTTTGCTTTTTCCTGCTCCTCTTAGCATGATAAAGAAGATTCAAAGAGAGTGAGATGCCAGCTCCTTTCCTTCAGTCAGTAGCGTCAATCATTTCTGGCATATGAATAACATGATGTTTTTCAATGGCAAAAATCAATGAATTTTGTAAATGCACAAACAGTAATTTCTCCGCATTGCAAGGTGCAATTCTGAAATTTTTTGCTTTTTCCTGCTCCTCTTAGCATGATAAAGAAGATTCAAAGAGAGTGAGATGCCAGCTCCTTTCATTCAGTCAGTAGCTTCAATCATTTCTGGACATTTTTCAATGGCAAAAATCAATGAATATTGTAAATGCACAAACAGTAATTTCTCCGCATTGCAAGGTGCAATTCTGAAATTTTTTTGCTTTTTCCTGCTCCTCTTAGCATGATAAAGAAGATTCAAAGAGAGTGAGATGACAGCTCCTTTCATTCAGTCAGTAGCTTCAATCATTTCTGGACGTTTTTCAATGGCAAAAATCAATGAATATTGTAAATGCACAAACAGTAATTTCTCCGCATTGCAAGGTGCAATTCTGAAATTTTTCCTTTTTCCTGCTCCTCTTAGCATGATAAAGAAGATTCAAAGAGAGTGAGGTGCCAGCTCCTTTCATTCAGTCAGGAGCTTCAAACATTTCTGGTATATGAATAACATGTTTTTCAATGGCAAAAATCAATGAATATTGTAAATGCACAAACAGTAATTTCTCCGCATTGCAAGGAGCAATTCTGAAATTTTTTGCTTTTTCCTGCTCCTCTTAGCATGATAAAGAAGATTCAAAGAGAGTGAGATGCCAGCTCCTTTCATTCAGTCAGTAGTTTCAAACATTTCTGGACGTTTTTCAATGGCAAAAATCAATGAATATTGTAAATGCACAAACAGTAATTTCTCCGCATTGCAAGGTGCAATTCTGAAATTTTTTGTTTTTTCCTGCTCCTCTTAGCATGATAAAGAAGATTCAAAGAGAGTGAGATGCCAGCTCCTTTCATTCAGTCAGTAGCTTCAATCATTTCTGGACGTTTTTCAATGGCAAAAATCAATGAATATTGTAAATGCACAAACAGTAATTTCTCCGCATTGCAAGGTGCAATTCTGAAATTTTTTGCTTTTTCCTGCTCCTCTTAGCATGATAAACAAGATTCAAAGAGAGTGAGATGTCAGCTCCTTTCATTCAGTCAGTAGCTTCAATCATTTCTGGATGTTTTTCAATGGCAAAAATCATTGAATATTGTAAATGCACAAACAGTAATTTCTCCGCATTGCAAGGTGCAATTCTGAAATTTTTTACTTTTTCCTGCTCCTCTTAGCATGATAAAGAAGATTCAAAGAGAGTGAGATGCCAGCTCCTTTCATTCACTCAGTAGCTTCAATCATTTCTGGTATATGAATAACATGATGTTTTTCAATCGCAAAAATCAATGAATATTGTAAATGCACAAACAGTAATTTCTCCGCATTGCAAGGTGCAATTCTGAAATTTTTTGCTTTTTCCTGCTCCTCTTAGCATGATAAAGAAGATTCAAAGAGAGTGAGATGCCAGCTCCTTTCATTCAGTCAGTAGCTTCAATCATTTCTGGATGTTTTTCAATGGCAAAAATCAATGAATATTGTAAATGCACAAACAGTAATTTCTCCGCATTGCAAGGTGCAATTCTGAAATTTTTTGCTTTTTCCTGCTCCTCTTAGCATGATAAAGAAGATTCAAAGAGAGTGAGATGCCAGCTCCTTTCCTTCAGTCAGTAGCTTCAATCATTTCTGGTATATGAATAACATGATGTTTTTCAATGGCAAAAATCAATGAATTTTGTAAAATGCACAAACATTAATTTCTCCGCATTGCAAGGCGCAATTCTGAAATTTTTTGCTTTTTCCTGCTCCTCTTAGCATGATAAAGAAGATTCAAAGAGAGTGAGATGCCAGCTCCTTTCATTCAGTCAGTAGCTTCAATCATTTCTGGACATTTTTCAATGGAAAAATCAATGAATATTGTAAATGCACAAACAGTAATTTCTCCGCATTGCAAGGTGCAATTCTGAAATTTTTTGCTTTTTCCTGCTCCTCTTAGCATGATAAAGAAGATTCAAAGAGAGTGAGATGCCAGCTCCTTTCATTCAGTCAGTAGCTTCAATCATTTCTGGACGTTTTTCAATGGCAAAAATCAATGAATATTGTAAATGCACAAACAGTAATTTCTCCGCATTGCAAGGTGCAATTCTGAAATTTTTTGCTTTTTCCTGCTCCTCTTAGCATGATAAAGAATATTCAAAGAGAGTGAGATGCCAGCTCCTTTCATTCAGTCAGTACCTTCAATCATTTCTGGACGTTTTTCAATGGCAAAAATCAATGAATATTGTAAATGCACAAACAGTAATTTCTCCGCATTGCAAGGTGCAATTCTGAAATTTTTTGCTTTTTCCTGCTCCTCTTAGCATGATAAAGAAGATTCAAAGAGAGTGAGATGCCAGCTCCTTTCATTCAGTCAGCAGCTTCAATCATTTCTGGACGTTTTTCAATGGCAAAAATCAATGAATATTGTAAATGCACAAACTGTAATTTCTCCGCATTGCAAGGTGCAATTCTGAAATTTTTTGCTTTTTCCTGCTCCTCTTAGCATGATAAAGAAGATTCAAAGAGAGTGAGATGCCAGCTCCTTTCATTCAGTCAGTAGCTTCAATCATTTCTGGTATATGAACAACATGATGTTTTTCAATAGCAAAAATCAATGAATATTGTAAATGCACAAACAGTAATTTCTCCGCATTGCAAGGTGCAATTCTGAAATTTTTTGCTTTTTCCTGCTCCTCTTAGCATGATAAAGAAGATTCAAAGAGAGTGAGATGCCAGCTCCTTTCATTCAGTCAGTAGCTTCAATCATTTCTGGACGTTTTTCAATGGCAAAAATCAATGAATATTGTAAATGCACAAACAGTAATTTCTCCGCATTGCAAGGTGCAATTCTGAAATTTTTTGCTTTTTCCTGCTCCTCTTAGCATGATAAAGAAGATTCAAAGAGAGTGAGATGCCAGCTCCTTTCATTCAGTCAGTAGCTTCAATCATTTCTGGTATATGAATAACATGATGTTTTTCAATGGCAAAAATCAATGAATATTGTAAATGCACAAACAGTAATTTCTCCGCATTGCAAGGTGCAATTCTGAAATTTTTTGCTTTTTCCTGCTCCTCTTAGCATGATAAAGAAGATTCAAAGAGAGTGAGATGCCAGCTCCTTTCATTCAGTCAGTAGCTTCAATCATTTCTGGACGTTTTTCCATGGCAAAAATCAATGAATATTGTAAATGCACAAACAGTAATTTCTCCGCATTGCAAGGTGCAATTCTGAAATTTTTTGCTTTTTCCTGCTCCTCTTAGCATGATAAAGAAGATTCAAAGAGAGTGAGATGCCAGCTCCTTTCATTCAGTCAGTAGCTTCAATCATTTCTGGACGTTTTTCAATGGTAAAAATCAATGAATATTGTAAATGCACAAACAGTAATTTCTCCACTTTGCAAGGTGCAATTCTGAAATTTTTTGCTTTTTCCTGCTCCTCTTAGCATGATAAAGAAGATTCAAAGAGAGTGAGATGCCAGCTCCTTTCATTCAGTCAGTAGCTTCAAACATTTCTGGTATATGAATAACATGATGTTTTTCAATGGCAAAAATCAATGAATATTGTAAATGCACAAACAGTAATTTCTCCGCATTGCAAGGTGCAAGTCTGAAATTTTTTGCTTTTTCCTGCTCCTCTTAGCATGATAAAGAAGATTCAAAGAGAGTGAGATGCCAGCTACTTTCATTCAGTCAGTAGCTTCAATCATTTCTGGACGTTTTTCAATGGTAAAAATCAATGAATATTGTAAATGCACAAACAGTAATTTCTCCACATTGCAAGGTGCAATTCTGAAATTTTTTGCTTTTTCCTGCTCCTCTTAGCATGATAAAGAAGATTCAAAGAGAGTGAGATGCCAACTCCTTTCATTCAGTCAGTAGCTTCAAACATTTCTGGTATATGAATAACATGATGTTTTTCAATGGCAAAAATCAATGAATATTGTAAATGCACAAACAGTAATTTCTCCGCATTGCAAGGTGCAATTCTGAAATTTTTTGCTTTTTCCTGCTCCTCTTAGCATGATAAAGAAGATTCAAAGAGAGTGAGATGCCAGCTCCTTTCATTCAGTCAGTAGCTTCAATCATTTCTGGACGTTTTTCAATGGCAAAAATCAATGAATATTGTAAATGCACAAACAGTAATTTCTCCGCATTGCAAGGTGCAATTCTGAAATTTTTTGCTTTTTCCTGCTCCTCTTAGCATGATAAAGAAGATTCAAAGAGAGTGAGATGCCAGCTCCTTTCATTCAGTCAGTACCTTCAATCATTTCTGGACGTTTTTCAATGGCAAAAATCAATGAATATTGTAAATGCACAAACAGTAATTTCTCCGCATTGCAAGGTGCAATTCTGAAATTTTTTGCTTTTTCCCGCTCCTCTTAGCATGATAAAGAAGATTCAAAGAGAGTGAGGTGCCAGCTCCTTTCATTCAGTCAGTAGCTTCAAACATTTCTGGTATATGAATAACATGTTTTTCAATGGCAAAAATCAATGAATATTGTAAATGCACAAACAGTAATTTCTCCGCATTGCAAGGTGCAATTCTGAAATTTTTTGCTTTTTCCTGCTCCTCTTAGCATGATAAAGAAGATTCAAAGAGAGTGAGATGCCAGCTCCTTTCATTCAGTCAGTAGCTTCAATCATTTCTGGACATTTTTCAATGGCAAAAATCAATGAATATTGTAAATGCACAAACAGTAATTTCTCCGCATTGCAAGGTGCAATTCTGAAATTTTTTGCTTTTTCCTGCTCCTCTTAGCATGATAAAGAAGATTCAAAGAGAGTGAGATGCCAGCTCCTTTCATTCAGTCAGTAGCTTCAATCATTTCTGGACGTTTTTCAATGGCAAAAATCAATGAATATTGTAAATGCACAAACAGTAATTTCTCCGCATTGCAAGGTGCAATTCTGAAATTTTTTGCTTTTTCCTGCTCCTCTTAGCATGATAAAGAAGATTCAAAGAGAGTGAGATGCCAGCTCCTTTGATTCAGTCAGTAGCTTCAAACATTTCTGGTATATGAATAACATGATGTTTTTCAATGGCAAAAATCAATGAATATTGTAAATGCACAAACAGTAATTTCTCCGCATTGCAAGGTGCAAGTCTGAAATTTTTTGCTTTTTCCTGCTCCTCTTAGCATGATAAAGAAGATTCAAAGAGAGTGAGATGCCAGCTACTTTCATTCAGTCAGTAGCTTCAATCATTTCTGGACGTTTTTCAATGGTAAAAATCAATGAATATTGTAAATGCACAAACAGTAATTTCTCCACATTGCAAGGTGCAATTCTGAAATTTTTTGCTTTTTCCTGCTCCTCTTAGCATGATAAAGAAGATTCAAAGAGAGTGAGATGCCAGCTCCTTTCATTCAGTCAGTAGCTTCAAACATTTCTGGTATATGAATAACATGATGTTTTTCAATGGCAAAAATCAATGAATATTGTAAATGCACAAACAGTAATTTCTCCGCATTGCAAGGTGCAAGTCTGAAATTTTTTGCTTTTTCCTGCTCCTCTTAGCATGATAAAGAAGATTCAAAGAGAGTGAGATGCCAGCTACTTTCATTCAGTCAGTAGCTTCAATCATTTCTGGACGTTTTTCAATGGTAAAAATCAATGAATATTGTAAATGCACAAACAGTAATTTCTCCACATTGCAAGGTGCAATTCTGAAATTTTTTGCTTTTTCCTGCTCCTCTTAGCATGATAAAGAAGATTCAAAGAGAGTGAGATGCCAGCTCCTTTCATTCAGTCAGTAGCTTCAAACATTTCTGGTATATGAATAACATGATGTTTTTCAATGGCAAAAATCAATGAATATTGTAAATGCACAAACAGTAATTTCTCCGCATTGCAAGGTGCAATTCTGAAATTTTTTGCTTTTTCCTGCTCCTCTTAGCATGATAAAGAAGATTCAAAGAGAGTGAGATGCCAGCTCCTTTCATTCAGTCAGTAGCTTCAATCATTTCTGGACGTTTTTCAATGGCAAAAATCAATGAATATTGTAAATGCACAAACAGTAATTTCTCCGCATTGCAAGGTGCAATTCTGAAATTTTTTGCTTTTTCCTGCTCCTCTTAGCATGATAAAGAAGATTCAAAGAGAGTGAGATGTCAGCTCCTTTCATTCAGTCAGTAGCTTCAAACATTTCTGGTATATGAATAACATGATGTTTTTCAATGGCAAAAATCAATGAATATTGTAAATGCACAAACAGTAATTTCTCCGCATTGCAAGGTGCAATTCTGAAATTTTTTGCTTTTTCCTGCTCCTCTTAGCATGATAAAGAAGATTCAAAGAGAGTGAGATGCCAGCTCCTTTCATTCAGTCAGTAGCTTCAATCATTTCTGGACGTTTTTCAATGGCAAAAATCAATGAATATTGTAAATGCACAAACAGTAATTTCTCCGCATTGCAAGGTGCAATTCTGAAATTTTTTGCTTTTTCCTGCTCCTCTTAGCATGATAAAGAGGATTCAAAGAGAGTGAGATGCCAGCTCCTTTCATTCAGTCAGTAGCTTCAATCATTTCTGGACGTTTTTCAATGGCAAAAATCAATGAATATTGTAAATGCACAAACAGTAATTTCTCCGCATTGCAAGGTGCAATTCTGAAATTTTTTGCTTTTTCCTGCTCCTCTTAGCATGATAAAGAAGATTCAAAGAGAGTGAGATGCCAGCTCCTTTCATTCAGTCAGTAGCTTCAAACATTTCTGGTATATGAATAACATGATGTTTTTCAATGGCAAAAATCAATGAATATTGTAAATGCACAAACAGTAATTTCTCCGCATTGCAAGGTGCAAGTCTGAAATTTTTTGCTTTTTCCTGCTCCTCTTAGCATGATAAAGAAGATTCAAAGAGAGTGAGATGCCAGCTACTTTCATTCAGTCAGTAGCTTCAATCATTTCTGGACGTTTTTCAATGGTAAAAATCAATGAATATTGTAAATGCACAAACAGTAATTTCTCCACATTGCAATGTGCAATTCTAAAATTTTTTGCTTTTTCCTGCTCCTCTTAGCATGATAAAGAAGATTCAAAGAGAGTGAGATGCCTGCTCCTTTCATTCAGTCAGTAGCTTCAAACATTTCTGGTATATGAATAACATGATGTTTTTCAATGGCAAAAATCAATGAATATTGTAAATGCACAAACAGTAATTTCTCCGCATTGCAAGGTGCAATTCTGAAATTTTTTGCTTTTTCCTGCTCCTCTTAGCATGATAAAGAAGATTCAAAGAGAGTGAGATGCCAACTCCTTTCATTCAGTCAGTAGCTTCAAACATTTCTGGTATATGAATAACATGATGTTTTTCAATGGCAAAAATCAATGAATATTGTAAATGCACAAACAGTAATTTCTCCGCATTGCAAGGTGCAATTCTGAAATTTTTTGCTTTTTCCTGCTCCTCTTAGCATGATAAAGAAGATTCAAAGAGAGTGAGATGCCAGCTCCTTTCATTCAGTCAGTAGCTTCAATCATTTCTGGACGTTTTTCAATGGCAAAAATCAATGAATATTGTAAATGCACAAACAGTAATTTCTCCGCATTGCAAGGTGCAATTCTGAAATTTTTTGCTTTTTCCTGCTCCTCTTAGCATGATAAAGAAGATTCAAAGAGAGTGAGATGCCAGCTCCTTTCATTCAGTCAGTACCTTCAATCATTTCTGGACGTTTTTCAATGGCAAAAATCAATGAATATTGTAAATGCACAAACAGTAATTTCTCCGCATTGCAAGGTGCAATTCTGAAATTTTTTGCTTTTTCCCGCTCCTCTTAGCATGATAAAGAAGATTCAAAGAGAGTGAGGTGCCAGCTCCTTTCATTCAGTCAGTAGCTTCAAACATTTCTGGTATATGAATAACATGTTTTTCAATGGCAAAAATCAATGAATATTGTAAATGCACAAACAGTAATTTCTCCGCATTGCAAGGTGCAATTCTGAAATTTTTTGCTTTTTCCTGCTCCTCTTAGCATGATAAAGAAGATTCAAAGAGAGTGAGATGCCAGCTCCTTTCATTCAATCAGTAGCTTCAATCATTTCTGGACGTTTTTCAATGGCAAAAATCAATGAATATTGTATATGCACAAACAGTAATTTCTCCGCATTGCAAGGTGCAATTCTGAAATTTTTTGCTTTTTCCTGCTCCTCTTAGCATGATAAAGAAGATTCAAAGAGAGTGAGATGCCAGCTCCTTTCATTCAGTCAGTAGCTTCAATCATTTCTGGACGTTTTTCAATGGCAAAAATCAATGAATATTGTAAATGCACAAACAGTAATTTCTCCGCATTGCAAGGTGCAATTCTGAATTTTTTTGCTTTTTCCTGCTCCTCTTAGCATGATAAAGAAGATTCAAAGAGCGTGAGATGCCAGCTCCTTTGATTCAGTCAGTAGCTTCAAACATTTCTGGTATATGAATAACATGATGTTTTTCAATGGCAAAAATCAATGAATATTGTAAATGCACAAACAGTAATTTCTCCGCATTGCAAGGTGCAAGTCTGAAATTTTTTGCTTTTTCCTGCTCCTCTTAGCATGATAAAGAAGATTCAAAGAGAGTGAGATGCCAGCTACTTTCATTCAGTCAGTAGCTTCAATCATTTCTGGACGTTTTTCAATGGTAAAAATCAATGAATATTGTAAATGCACAAACAGTAATTTCTCCACATTGCAAGGTGCAATTCTGAATTTTTTTGCTTTTTCCTGCTCCTCTTAGCATGATAAAGAAGATTCAAAGAGAGTGAGATGCCAGCTCCTTTCATTCAGTCAGTAGCTTCAAACATTTCTGGTATATGAATAACATGATGTTTTTCAATGGCAAAAATCAATGAATATTGTAAATGCACAAACAGTAATTTCTCCGCATTGCAAGGTGCAAGTCTGAAATTTTTTGCTTTTTCCTGCTCCTCTTAGCATGATAAAGAAGATTCAAAGAGAGTGAGATGCCAGCTACTTTCATTCAGTCAGTAGCTTCAATCATTTCTGGACGTTTTTCAATGGTAAAAATCAATGAATATTGTAAATGCACAAACAGTAATTTCTCCACATTGCAAGGTGCAATTCTGAAATTTTTTGCTTTTTCCTGCTCCTCTTAGCATGATAAAGAAGATTCAAAGAGAGTGAGATGCCAGCTCCTTTCATTCAGTCAGTAGCTTCAAACATTTCTGGTATATGAATAACATGATGTTTTTCAATGGCAAAAATCAATGAATATTGTAAATGCACAAACAGTAATTTCTCCACATTGCAAGGTGCAATTCTGAAATTTTTTGCTTTTTCCTGCTCCTCTTAGCATGATAAAGAAGATTCAAAGAGAGTGAGATGCCAGCTCCTTTCATTCAGTCAGTAGCTTCAAACATTTCTGGTATATGAATAACATGATGTTTTTCAATGGCAAAAATCAATGAATATTGTAAATGCACAAACAGTAATTTCTCCGCATTGCAAGGTGCAATTCTGAAATTTTTTGCTTTTTCCTGCTCCTCTTAGCATGATAAAGAAGATTCAAAGAGAGTGAGATGCCAGCTCCTTTCATTCAGTTAGTAGCTTCAATCATTTCTGGACGTTTTTCAATGGCAAAAATCAATGAATATTGTAAATGCACAAACAGTAATTTCTCCGCATTGCAAGGTGCAATTCTGAAATTTTTTGCTTTTTCCTGCTCCTCTTAGCATGATAAAGAAGATTCAAAGAGAGTGAGATGTCAGCTCCTTTCATTCAGTCAGTAGCTTCAAACATTTCTGGTATATGAATAACATGATGTTTTTCAATGGCAAAAATCAATGAATATTGTAAATGCACAAACAGTAATTTCTCCACATTGCAAGGTGCAATTCTGAAATTTTTTGCTTTTTCCTGCTCCTCTTAGCATGATAAAGAAGATTCAAAGAGAGTGAGATGCCAGCTCCTTTCATTCAGTCAGTAGCTTCAAACATTTCTGGTATATGAATAACATGATGTTTTTCAATGGCAAAAATCAATGAATATTGTAAATGCACAAACAGTAATTTCTCCGCATTGCAAGGTGCAATTCTGAAATTTTTTGCTTTTTCCTGCTCCTCTTAGCATGATAAAGAAGATTCAAAGAGAGTGAGATGCCAGCTCCTTTCATTCAGTCAGTAGCTTCAATCATTTCTGGACGTTTTTCAATGGCAAAAATCAATGAATATTGTAAATGCACAAACAGTAATTTCTCCGCATTGCAAGGTGCAATTCTGAAATTTTTTGCTTTTTCCTGCTCCTCTTAGCATGATAAAGAAGATTCAAAGAGAGTGAGATGTCAGCTCCTTTCATTCAGTCAGTAGCTTCAAACATTTCTGGTATATGAATAACATGATGTTTTTCAATGGCAAAAATCAATGAATATTGTAAATGCACAAACAGTAATTTCTCCGCATTGCAAGGTGCAATTCTGAAATTTTTTGCTTTTTCCTGCTCCTCTTAGCATGATAAAGAAGATTCAAAGAGAGTGAGATGCCAGCTCCTTTCATTCAGTCAGTAGCTTCAATCATTTCTGGACGTTTTTCAATGGCAAAAATCAATGAATATTGTAAATGCACAAACAGTAATTTCTCCGCATTGCAAGGTGCAATTCTGAAATTTTTTGCTTTTTCCCGCTCCTCTTAGCATGATAAAGAAGATTCAAAGAGAGTGAGGTGCCAGCTCCTTTCATTCAGTCAGTAGCTTCAAACATTTCTGGTATATGAATAACATGTTTTTCAATGGCAAAAATCAATGAATATTGTAAATGCACAAACAGTAATTTCTCCGCATTGCAAGGTGCAATTCTGAAATTTTTTGCTTTTTCCTGCTCCTCTTAGCATGATAAAGAAGATTCAAAGAGAGTGAGATGCCAGCTCCTTTCATTCAGTCAGTAGCTTCAATCATTTCTGGACGTTTTTCAATGGCAAAAATCAATGAATATTGTAAATGCACAAACAGTAATTTCTCCGCATTGCAAGGTGCAATTCTGAAATTTTTTGCTTTTTCCTGCTCCTCTTAGCATGATAAAGAAGATTCAAAGAGAGTGAGATGCCAGCTCCTTTCATTCAGTCAGTAGCTTCAATCATTTCTGGACGTTTTTCAATGGCAAAAATCAATGAATATTGTAAATGCACAAACAGTAATTTCTCCGCATTGCAAGGTGCAATTCTGAAATTTTTTGCTTTTTCCTGCTCCTCTTAGCATGATAAAGAAGATTCAAAGAGAGTGAGATGCCAGCTCCTTTGATTCAGTCAGTAGCTTCAAACATTTCTGGTATATGAATAACATGATGTTTTTCAATGGCAAAAATCAATGAATATTGTAAATGCACAAACAGTAATTTCTCCGCATTGCAAGGTGCAAGTCTGAAATTTTTTGCTTTTTCCTGCTCCTCTTAGCATGATAAAGAAGATTCAAAGAGAGTGAGATGCCAGCTACTTTCATTCAGTCAGTAGCTTCAATCATTTCTGGACGTTTTTCAATGGTAAAAATCAATGAATATTGTAAATGCACAAACAGTAATTTCTCCACATTGCAAGGTGCAATTCTGAAATTTTTTGCTTTTTCCTGCTCCTCTTAGCATGATAAAGAAGATTCAAAGAGAGTGAGATGCCAGCTCCTTTCATTCAGTCAGTAGCTTCAAACATTTCTGGTATATGAATAACATGATGTTTTTCAATGGCAAAAATCAATGAATATTGTAAATGCACAAACAGTAATTTCTCCGCATTGCAAGGTGCAAGTCTGAAATTTTTTGCTTTTTCCTGCTCCTCTTAGCATGATAAAGAAGATTCAAAGAGAGTGAGATGCCAGCTACTTTCATTCAGTCAGTAGCTTCAATCATTTCTGGACGTTTTTCAATGGTAAAAATCAATGAATATTGTAAATGCACAAACAGTAATTTCTCCACATTGCAAGGTGCAATTCTGAAATTTTTTGCTTTTTCCTGCTCCTCTTAGCATGATAAAGAAGATTCAAAGAGAGTGAGATGCCAGCTCCTTTCATTCAGTCAGTAGCTTCAAACATTTCTGGTATATGAATAACATGATGTTTTTCAATGGCAAAAATCAATGAATATTGTAAATGCACAAACAGTAATTTCTCCGCATTGCAAGGTGCAATTCTGAAATTTTTTGCTTTTTCCTGCTCCTCTTAGCATGATAAAGAAGATTCAAAGAGAGTGAGATGCCAGCTCCTTTCATTCAGTCAGTAGCTTCAATCATTTCTGGACGTTTTTCAATGGCAAAAATCAATGAATATTGTAAATGCACAAACAGTAATTTCTCCGCATTGCAAGGTGCAATTCTGAAATTTTTTGCTTTTTCCTGCTCCTCTTAGCATGATAAAGAAGATTCAAAGAGAGTGAGATGTCAGCTCCTTTCATTCAGTCAGTAGCTTCAAACATTTCTGGTATATGAATAACATGATGTTTTTCAATGGCAAAAATCAATGAATATTGTAAATGCACAAACAGTAATTTCTCCGCATTGCAAGGTGCAATTCTGAAATTTTTTGCTTTTTCCTGCTCCTCTTAGCATGATAAAGAAGATTCAAAGAGAGTGAGATGCCAGCTCCTTTCATTCAGTCAGTAGCTTCAATCATTTCTGGACGTTTTTCAATGGCAAAAATCAATGAATATTGTAAATGCACAAACAGTAATTTCTCCGCATTGCAAGGTGCAATTCTGAAATTTTTTGCTTTTTCCTGCTCCTCTTAGCATGATAAAGAGGATTCAAAGAGAGTGAGATGCCAGCTCCTTTCATTCAGTCAGTAGCTTCAATCATTTCTGGACGTTTTTCAATGGCAAAAATCAATGAATATTGTAAATGCACAAACAGTAATTTCTCCGCATTGCAAGGTGCAATTCTGAAATTTTTTGCTTTTTCCTGCTCCTCTTAGCATGATAAAGAAGATTCAAAGAGAGTGAGATGCCAGCTCCTTTCATTCAGTCAGTAGCTTCAAACATTTCTGGTATATGAATAACATGATGTTTTTCAATGGCAAAAATCAATGAATATTGTAAATGCACAAACAGTAATTTCTCCGCATTGCAAGGTGCAAGTCTGAAATTTTTTGCTTTTTCCTGCTCCTCTTAGCATGATAAAGAAGATTCAAAGAGAGTGAGATGCCAGCTACTTTCATTCAGTCAGTAGCTTCAATCATTTCTGGACGTTTTTCAATGGTAAAAATCAATGAATATTGTAAATGCACAAACAGTAATTTCTCCACATTGCAATGTGCAATTCTAAAATTTTTTGCTTTTTCCTGCTCCTCTTAGCATGATAAAGAAGATTCAAAGAGAGTGAGATGCCTGCTCCTTTCATTCAGTCAGTAGCTTCAAACATTTCTGGTATATGAATAACATGATGTTTTTCAATGGCAAAAATCAATGAATATTGTAAATGCACAAACAGTAATTTCTCCGCATTGCAAGGTGCAATTCTGAAATTTTTTGCTTTTTCCTGCTCCTCTTAGCATGATAAAGAAGATTCAAAGAGAGTGAGATGCCAACTCCTTTCATTCAGTCAGTAGCTTCAAACATTTCTGGTATATGAATAACATGATGTTTTTCAATGGCAAAAATCAATGAATATTGTAAATGCACAAACAGTAATTTCTCCGCATTGCAAGGTGCAATTCTGAAATTTTTTGCTTTTTCCTGCTCCTCTTAGCATGATAAAGAAGATTCAAAGAGAGTGAGATGCCAGCTCCTTTCATTCAGTCAGTAGCTTCAATCATTTCTGGACGTTTTTCAATGGCAAAAATCAATGAATATTGTAAATGCACAAACAGTAATTTCTCCGCATTGCAAGGTGCAATTCTGAAATTTTTTGCTTTTTCCTGCTCCTCTTAGCATGATAAAGAAGATTCATAGAGAGTGAGATGCCAGCTCCTTTCATTCAGTCAGTACCTTCAATCATTTCTGGACGTTTTTCAATGGCAAAAATCAATGAATATTGTAAATGCACAAACAGTAATTTCTCCGCATTGCAAGGTGCAATTCTGAAATTTTTTGCTTTTTCCCGCTCCTCTTAGCATGATAAAGAAGATTCAAAGAGAGTGAGGTGCCAGCTCCTTTCATTCAGTCAGTAGCTTCAAACATTTCTGGTATATGAATAACATGTTTTTCAATGGCAAAAATCAATGAATATTGTAAATGCACAAACAGTAATTTCTCCGCATTGCAAGGTGCAATTCTGAAATTTTTTGCTTTTTCCTGCTCCTCTTAGCATGATAAAGAAGATTCAAAGAGAGTGAGATGCCAGCTCCTTTCATTCAATCAGTAGCTTCAATCATTTCTGGACGTTTTTCAATGGCAAAAATCAATGAATATTGTATATGCACAAACAGTAATTTCTCCGCATTGCAAGGTGCAATTCTGAAATTTTTTGCTTTTTCCTGCTCCTCTTAGCATGATAAAGAAGATTCAAAGAGAGTGAGATGCCAGCTCCTTTCATTCAGTCAGTAGCTTCAATCATTTCTGGACGTTTTTCAATGGCAAAAATCAATGAATATTGTAAATGCACAAACAGTAATTTCTCCGCATTGCAAGGTGCAATTCTGAATTTTTTTGCTTTTTCCTGCTCCTCTTAGCATGATAAAGAAGATTCAAAGAGAGTGAGATGCCAGCTCCTTTGATTCAGTCAGTAGCTTCAAACATTTCTGGTATATGAATAACATGATGTTTTTCAATGGCAAAAATCAATGAATATTGTAAATGCACAAACAGTAATTTCTCCGCATTGCAAGGTGCAAGTCTGAAATTTTTTGCTTTTTCCTGCTCCTCTTAGCATGATAAAGAAGATTCAAAGAGAGTGAGATGCCAGCTACTTTCATTCAGTCAGTAGCTTCAATCATTTCTGGACGTTTTTCAATGGTAAAAATCAA
Organism: Phyllobates terribilis; assembly: GCF_046119375.1. Taxonomy (NCBI): domain Eukaryota; kingdom Metazoa; phylum Chordata; class Amphibia; order Anura; family Dendrobatidae; genus Phyllobates; species Phyllobates terribilis. The sequence goes on from NW_027364548.1 coordinate 202,549, forward strand.
TGAATATTGTAAATGCACAAACAGTAATTTCTCCACATTGCAAGGTGCAATTCTGAATTTTTTTGCTTTTTCCTGCTCCTCTTAGCATGATAAAGAAGATTCAAAGAGAGTGAGATGCCAGCTCCTTTCATTCAGTCAGTAGCTTCAAACATTTCTGGTATATGAATAACATGATGTTTTTCAATGGCAAAAATCAATGAATATTGTAAATGCACAAACAGTAATTTCTCCGCATTGCAAGGTGCAAGTCTGAAATTTTTTGCTTTTTCCTGCTCCTCTTAGCATGATAAAGAAGATTCAAAGAGAGTGAGATGCCAGCTACTTTCATTCAGTCAGTAGCTTCAATCATTTCTGGACGTTTTTCAATGGTAAAAATCAATGAATATTGTAAATGCACAAACAGTAATTTCTCCACATTGCAAGGTGCAATTCTGAAATTTTTTGCTTTTTCCTGCTCCTCTTAGCATGATAAAGAAGATTCAAAGAGAGTGAGATGCCAGCTCCTTTCATTCAGTCAGTAGCTTCAAACATTTCTGGTATATGAATAACATGATGTTTTTCAATGGCAAAAATCAATGAATATTGTAAATGCACAAACAGTAATTTCTCCACATTGCAAGGTGCAATTCTGAAATTTTTTGCTTTTTCCTGCTCCTCTTAGCATGATAAAGAAGATTCAAAGAGAGTGAGATGCCAGCTCCTTTCATTCAGTCAGTAGCTTCAAACATTTCTGGTATATGAATAACATGATGTTTTTCAATGGCAAAAATCAATGAATATTGTAAATGCACAAACAGTAATTTCTCCGCATTGCAAGGTGCAATTCTGAAATTTTTTGCTTTTTCCTGCTCCTATTAGCATGATAAAGAAGATTCAAAGAGAGTGAGATGCCAGCTCCTTTCATTCAGTTAGTAGCTTCAATCATTTCTGGACGTTTTTCAATGGCAAAAATCAATGAATATTGTAAATGCACAAACAGTAATTTCTCCGCATTGCAAGGTGCAATTCTGAAATTTTTTGCTTTTTCCTGCTCCTCTTAGCATGATAAAGAAGATTCAAAGAGAGTGAGATGTCAGCTCCTTTCATTCAGTCAGTAGCTTCAAACATTTCTGGTATATGAATAACATGATGTTTTTCAATGGCAAAAATCAATGAATATTGTAAATGCACAAACAGTAATTTCTCCACATTGCAAGGTGCAATTCTGAAATTTTTTGCTTTTTCCTGCTCCTCTTAGCATGATAAAGAAGATTCAAAGAGAGTGAGATGCCAGCTCCTTTCATTCAGTCAGTAGCTTCAAACATTTCTGGTATATGAATAACATGATGTTTTTCAATGGCAAAAATCAATGAATATTGTAAATGCACAAACAGTAATTTCTCCGCATTGCAAGGTGCAATTCTGAAATTTTTTGCTTTTTCCTGCTCCTCTTAGCATGATAAAGAAGATTCAAAGAGAGTGAGATGCCAGCTCCTTTCATTCAGTCAGTAGCTTCAATCATTTCTGGACGTTTTTCAATGGCAAAAATCAATGAATATTGTAAATGCACAAACAGTAATTTCTCCGCATTGCAAGGTGCAATTCTGAAATTTTTTGCTTTTTCCTGCTCCTCTTAGCATGATAAAGAAGATTCAAAGAGAGTGAGATGTCAGCTCCTTTCATTCAGTCAGTAGCTTCAAACATTTCTGGTATATGAATAACATGATGTTTTTCAATGGCAAAAATCAATGAATATTGTAAATGCACAAACAGTAATTTCTCCGCATTGCAAGGTGCAATTCTGAAATTTTTTGCTTTTTCCTGCTCCTCTTAGCATGATAAAGAAGATTCAAAGAGAGTGAGATGCCAGCTCCTTTCATTCAGTCAGTAGCTTCAATCATTTCTGGACGTTTTTCAATGGCAAAAATCAATGAATATTGTAAATGCACAAACAGTAATTTCTCCGCATTGCAAGGTGCAATTCTGAAATTTTTTGCTTTTTCCTGCTCCTCTTAGCATGATAAAGAGGATTCAAAGAGAGTGAGATGCCAGCTCCTTTCATTCAGTCAGTAGCTTCAATCATTTCTGGACGTTTTTCAATGGCAAAAATCAATGAATATTGTAAATGCACAAACAGTAATTTCTCCGCATTGCAAGGTGCAATTCTGAAATTTTTTGCTTTTTCCTGCTCCTCTTAGCATGATAAAGAAGATTCAAAGAGAGTGAGATGCCAGCTCCTTTCATTCAGTCAGTAGCTTCAAACATTTCTGGTATATGAATAACATGATGTTTTTCAATGGCAAAAATCAATGAATATTGTAAATGCACAAACAGTAATTTCTCCGCATTGCAAGGTGCAAGTCTGAAATTTTTTGCTTTTTCCTGCTCCTCTTAGCATGATAAAGAAGATTCAAAGAGAGTGAGATGCCAGCTACTTTCATTCAGTCAGTAGCTTCAATCATTTCTGGACGTTTTTCAATGGTAAAAATCAATGAATATTGTAAATGCACAAACAGTAATTTCTCCACATTGCAATGTGCAATTCTAAAATTTTTTGCTTTTTCCTGCTCCTCTTAGCATGATAAAGAAGATTCAAAGAGAGTGAGATGCCTGCTCCTTTCATTCAGTCAGTAGCTTCAAACATTTCTGGTATATGAATAACATGATGTTTTTCAATGGCAAAAATCAATGAATATTGTAAATGCACAAACAGTAATTTCTCCGCATTGCAAGGTGCAATTCTGAAATTTTTTGCTTTTTCCTGCTCCTCTTAGCATGATAAAGAAGATTCAAAGAGAGTGAGATGCCAACTCCTTTCATTCAGTCAGTAGCTTCAAACATTTCTGGTATATGAATAACATGATGTTTTTCAATGGCAAAAATCAATGAATATTGTAAATGCACAAACAGTAATTTCTCCGCATTGCAAGGTGCAATTCTGAAATTTTTTGCTTTTTCCTGCTCCTCTTAGCATGATAAAGAAGATTCAAAGAGAGTGAGATGCCAGCTCCTTTCATTCAGTCAGTAGCTTCAATCATTTCTGGACGTTTTTCAATGGCAAAAATCAATGAATATTGTAAATGCACAAACAGTAATTTCTCCGCATTGCAAGGTGCAATTCTGAAATTTTTTGCTTTTTCCTGCTCCTCTTAGCATGATAAAGAAGATTCAAAGAGAGTGAGATGTCAGCTCCTTTCATTCAGTCAGTAGCTTCAAACATTTCTGGTATATGAATAACATGATGTTTTTCAATGGCAAAAATCAATGAATATTGTAAATGCACAAACAGTAATTTCTCCGCATTGCAAGGTGCAATTCTGAAATTTTTTGCTTTTTCCTGCTCCTCTTAGCATGATAAAGAAGATTCAAAGAGAGTGAGATGCCAGCTCCTTTCATTCAGTCAGTAGCTTCAATCATTTCTGGACGTTTTTCAATGGCAAAAATCAATGAATATTGTAAATGCACAAACAGTAATTTCTCCGCATTGCAAGGTGCAATTCTGAAATTTTTTGCTTTTTCCTGCTCCTCTTAGCATGATAAAGAGGATTCAAAGAGAGTGAGATGCCAGCTCCTTTCATTCAGTCAGTAGCTTCAATCATTTCTGGACGTTTTTCAATGGCAAAAATCAATGAATATTGTAAATGCACAAACAGTAATTTCTCCGCATTGCAAGGTGCAATTCTGAAATTTTTTGCTTTTTCCTGCTCCTCTTAGCATGATAAAGAAGATTCAAAGAGAGTGAGATGCCAGCTCCTTTCATTCAGTCAGTAGCTTCAAACATTTCTGGTATATGAATAACATGATGTTTTTCAATGGCAAAAATCAATGAATATTGTAAATGCACAAACAGTAATTTCTCCGCATTGCAAGGTGCAAGTCTGAAATTTTTTGCTTTTTCCTGCTCCTCTTAGCATGATAAAGAAGATTCAAAGAGAGTGAGATGCCAGCTACTTTCATTCAGTCAGTAGCTTCAATCATTTCTGGACGTTTTTCAATGGTAAAAATCAATGAATATTGTAAATGCACAAACAGTAATTTCTCCACATTGCAATGTGCAATTCTAAAATTTTTTGCTTTTTCCTGCTCCTCTTAGCATGATAAAGAAGATTCAAAGAGAGTGAGATGCCTGCTCCTTTCATTCAGTCAGTAGCTTCAAACATTTCTGGTATATGAATAACATGATGTTTTTCAATGGCAAAAATCAATGAATATTGTAAATGCACAAACAGTAATTTCTCCGCATTGCAAGGTGCAATTCTGAAATTTTTTGCTTTTTCCTGCTCCTCTTAGCATGATAAAGAAGATTCAAAGAGAGTGAGATGCCAACTCCTTTCATTCAGTCAGTAGCTTCAAACATTTCTGGTATATGAATAACATGATGTTTTTCAATGGCAAAAATCAATGAATATTGTAAATGCACAAACAGTAATTTCTCCGCATTGCAAGGTGCAATTCTGAAATTTTTTGCTTTTTCCTGCTCCTCTTAGCATGATAAAGAAGATTCAAAGAGAGTGAGATGCCAGCTCCTTTCATTCAGTCAGTAGCTTCAATCATTTCTGGACGTTTTTCAATGGCAAAAATCAATGAATATTGTAAATGCACAAACAGTAATTTCTCCGCATTGCAAGGTGCAATTCTGAAATTTTTTGCTTTTTCCTGCTCCTCTTAGCATGATAAAGAAGATTCAAAGAGAGTGAGATGCCAGCTCATTTCATTCAGTCAGTACCTTCAATCATTTCTGGACGTTTTTCAATGGCAAAAATCAATGAATATTGTAAATGCACAAACAGTAATTTCTCCGCATTGCAAGGTGCAATTCTGAAATTTTTTGCTTTTTCCCGCTCCTCTTAGCATGATAAAGAAGATTCAAAGAGAGTGAGGTGCCAGCTCCTTTCATTCAGTCAGTAGCTTCAAACATTTCTGGTATATGAATAACATGTTTTTCAATGGCAAAAATCAATGAATATTGTAAATGCACAAACAGTAATTTCTCCGCATTGCAAGGTGCAATTCTGAAATTTTTTGCTTTTTCCTGCTCCTCTTAGCATGATAAAGAAGATTCAAAGAGAGTGAGATGCCAGCTCCTTTCATTCAATCAGTAGCTTCAATCATTTCTGGACGTTTTTCAATGGCAAAAATCAATGAATATTGTATATGCACAAACAGTAATTTCTCCGCATTGCAAGGTGCAATTCTGAAATTTTTTGCTTTTTCCTGCTCCTCTTAGCATGATAAAGAAGATTCAAAGAGAGTGAGATGCCAGCTCCTTTCATTCAGTCAGTAGCTTCAATCATTTCTGGACGTTTTTCAATGGCAAAAATCAATGAATATTGTAAATGCACAAACAGTAATTTCTCCGCATTGCAAGGTGCAATTCTGAATTTTTTTGCTTTTTCCTGCTCCTCTTAGCATGATAAAGAAGATTCAAAGAGAGTGAGATGCCAGCTCCTTTGATTCAGTCAGTAGCTTCAAACATTTCTGGTATATGAATAACATGATGTTTTTCAATGGCAAAAATCAATGAATATTGTAAATGCACAAACAGTAATTTCTCCGCATTGCAAGGTGCAAGTCTGAAATTTTTTGCTTTTTCCTGCTCCTCTTAGCATGATAAAGAAGATTCAAAGAGAGTGAGATGCCAGCTACTTTCATTCAGTCAGTAGCTTCAATCATTTCTGGACGTTTTTCAATGGTAAAAATCAATGAATATTGTAAATGCACAAACAGTAATTTCTCCACATTGCAAGGTGCAATTCTGAATTTTTTTGCTTTTTCCTGCTCCTCTTAGCATGATAAAGAAGATTCAAAGAGAGTGAGATGCCAGCTCCTTTCATTCAGTCAGTAGCTTCAAACATTTCTGGTATATGAATAACATGATGTTTTTCAATGGCAAAAATCAATGAATATTGTAAATGCACAAACAGTAATTTCTCCGCATTGCAAGGTGCAAGTCTGAAATTTTTTGCTTTTTCCTGCTCCTCTTAGCATGATAAAGAAGATTCAAAGAGAGTGAGATGCCAGCTACTTTCATTCAGTCAGTAGCTTCAATCATTTCTGGACGTTTTTCAATGGTAAAAATCAATGAATATTGTAAATGCACAAACAGTAATTTCTCCACATTGCAAGGTGCAATTCTGAAATTTTTTGCTTTTTCCTGCTCCTCTTAGCATGATAAAGAAGATTCAAAGAGAGTGAGATGCCAGCTCCTTTCATTCAGTCAGTAGCTTCAAACATTTCTGGTATATGAATAACATGATGTTTTTCAATGGCAAAAATCAATGAATATTGTAAATGCACAAACAGTAATTTCTCCACATTGCAAGGTGCAATTCTGAAATTTTTTGCTTTTTCCTGCTCCTCTTAGCTTGATAAAGAAGATTCAAAGAGAGTGAGATGCCAGCTCCTTTCATTCAGTCAGTAGCTTCAAACATTTCTGGTATATGAATAACATGATGTTTTTCAATGGCAAAAATCAATGAATATTGTAAATGCACAAACAGTAATTTCTCCGCATTGCAAGGTGCAATTCTGAAATTTTTTGCTTTTTCCTGCTCCTCTTAGCATGATAAAGAAGATTCAAAGAGAGTGAGATGCCAGCTCCTTTCATTCAGTTAGTAGCTTCAATCATTTCTGGACGTTTTTCAATGGCAAAAATCAATGAATATTGTAAATGCACAAACAGTAATTTCTCCGCATTGCAAGGTGCAATTCTGAAATTTTTTGCTTTTTCCTGCTCCTCTTAGCATGATAAAGAAGATTCAAAGAGAGTGAGATGTCAGCTCCTTTCATTCAGTCAGTAGCTTCAAACATTTCTGGTATATGAATAACATGATGTTTTTCAATGGCAAAAATCAATGAATATTGTAAATGCACAAACAGTAATTTCTCCACATTGCAAGGTGCAATTCTGAAATTTTTTGCTTTTTCCTGCTCCTCTTAGCATGATAAAGAAGATTCAAAGAGAGTGAGATGCCAGCTCCTTTCATTCAGTCAGTAGCTTCAAACATTTCTGGTATATGAATAACATGATGTTTTTCAATGGCAAAAATCAATGAATATTGTAAATGCACAAACAGTAATTTCTCCGCATTGCAAGGTGCAATTCTGAAATTTTTTGCTTTTTCCTGCTCCTCTTAGCATGATAAAGAAGATTCAAAGAGAGTGAGATGCCAGCTCCTTTCATTCAGTCAGTAGCTTCAATCATTTCTGGACGTTTTTCAATGGCAAAAATCAATGAATATTGTAAATGCACAAACAGTAATTTCTCCGCATTGCAAGGTGCAATTCTGAAATTTTTTGCTTTTTCCTGCTCCTCTTAGCATGATAAAGAAGATTCAAAGAGAGTGAGATGCCAGCTCCTTTCATTCAGTCAGTAGCTTCAATCATTTCTGGACGTTTTTCAATGGCAAAAATCAATGAATATTGTAAATGCACAAACAGTAATTTCTCCGCATTGCAAGGTGCAATTCTGAAATTTTTTGCTTTTTCCTGCTCCTCTTAGCATGATAAAGAAGATTCAAAGAGAGTGAGATGTCAGCTCCTTTCATTCAGTCAGTAGCTTCAAACATTTCTGGTATATGAATAACATGATGTTTTTCAATGGCAAAAATCAATGAATATTGTAAATGCACAAACAGTAATTTCTCCACATTGCAAGGTGCAATTCTGAAATTTTTTGCTTTTTCCTGCTCCTCTTAGCATGATAAAGAAGATTCAAAGAGAGTGAGATGCCAGCTCCTTTCATTCAGTCAGTAGCTTCAAACATTTCTGGTATATGAATAACATGATGTTTTTCAATGGCAAAAATCAATGAATATTGTAAATGCACAAACAGTAATTTCTCCGCATTGCAAGGTGCAATTCTGAAATTTTTTGCTTTTTCCTGCTCCTCTTAGCATGATAAAGAAGATTCAAAGAGAGTGAGATGCCAGCTCCTTTCATTCAGTCAGTAGCTTCAATCATTTCTGGACTTTTTCAATGGCAAAAATCAATGAATATTGTAAATGCACAAACAGTAATTTCTCCGCATTGCAAGGTGCAATTCTGAAATTTTTTGCTTTTTCCTGCTCCTCTTAGCATGATAAAGAAGATTCAAAGAGAGTGAGATGTCAGCT